>NW_027591501.1:40000-86644 GCF_964213995.1 Mustelus asterias | reverse complement strand
GAGCATTAAGCACAGGTTAAAGAGATGTGTATTGTCTCCAGACAGGACAGCCAGTGAGATTCTGCAAGTCCTTGCAGAGTTCTTGCAGAATCTCACTGGCTGTCCTGTCTGGAGACAATACACCTCTTTAACCTGTGCTTAATGCTCCCTCCACTCACATTGTCTGTATCTTTAAGACCTGGTTGGCTGTAGAGACTCGCATTCTAATCAGTATTCTGTAACTTGATTTTGTGTCTCTGTGCCCTGTTTGAGAGCAGATTTCCACTCCATCTGACAAAGGAGCAGCGCTCCGAAAGCTAATGGTATACGCTACCAAATAAACCTGTTGGACTTTAACCTGGTGTTGTTAAAACTCTTATTCTGTGACCAAGCCAGTTCTCCACCCATCTAGCCACCTCCCCTTTATCCCATGAAATCCAACCTTTTGCACCAACCTACCATGAGGTACTTTGTCAAACGCTTTCCTAAAGTCTATATAGATGACATCCACGGCCCTTCCCTCGTCAACCATTCTAGTCACTTCTTCAACAAACTCCACCAGGTTAGTGAGGGATGACCTCCCTCTCTCAAAACCATGCTGACTATCGTTAATGAGTTTATTCCTTTCTAAATGCACATACATCCTATCTCTAAGAATCCTCTCCAACAACTTCCCGACCACGGACGTCAAGCTCACCGGCCTATAATTTCCCGGGTTATCCTTACTACCCTTAAATAACGGGACCACATTAGCAATCTTCCAATCCTCTGGGACCTCACCTGTGTCCAGTGACAAGACAAAGATTTGCGGATTAGATAGGGTGGACAGTGTAAGCCTTTTTCCTCGGATGGTGATGGCTAGTACGAGGGGACATAGCTTTAAATTGAGGGGTGATAGATATAGGACAAATGTCAGAGGTAGGTTCTTTACTCAGAGAGTAGTAAGGGCATGGAATGCCCTGCCTGCAACAGTAGTGGACTCGTCAACATTAAGGGCATTTAAAGGGTTATTGGATAAACATATGGATGATATTGCAATAGTGTAGTTAGATGAGCTTTAGATTTGTTTCACAAATCGGCGCCACATCGAGGGCCGAAGGGCCTGTACTGCCTTGTAATGTTCTATGCCTGCACCAACAACAACCCCACCCTGGTCCTAACCCCATAATCCCACACATTTACCCTGCTAATCCCTCTAATCTATGCATCCCGGGACACAGGGGCAATTTACCATGGCCAATTGACCTAACCCGCACATCTTTGAACACTGAGGGACAATTTAGCATAGCCAATCCACCTAATCCGCATGTCTTTGGACATCATGGGGCAATTTCGCATGGACAATCCACTTAACCTGCACATCTTTGGACAATGAGAGGCAATTTAGCATAGCCAATCAACCTAACCCGCACGTCTTTCGGACTATGGGAGGAAACCAGAGAGCCCGGAGGAAATCCATGCAGACACGGGGGAGAACGTGCAGACTCCGCACAGACGGTGACCCAAGCCAGGAATCGAACCTGGGTCCCTGGTGCTGTGAGGCAGCAGTGCTAACCACCGTGCCACTACTATTCCTTATTCATATGTTCATATAACCCTTCATGAAAATTTTTATCTTGCCTCAAAGTGTTCACCCTCAGCTCCTCAATTTCTTCAGTTACACGATCCTCCCTCCTGGGGTCTTTCAATAATAAATCCACTAACATACTGCCACATGATTTCACTTGATTCTTGATTTGTTTTTTCTCTTTGCCTCTTGCTGACTTCCTACTTTCATCTATTAGTCTTCAGCGGTGTTTCCTATCAGGCTCTCCCTTCCTCTGCCTTGAACCTTCACCAGATTTTCCAAACTTCCAAATGTTTGGGGGCGACTCTCCCAAAAAACTTTGAAGTGTCGAATTCATGTGGAAGCTGGAGTAAATCACACTTTTTTAACAGCAGGGTTTTCAAAACGAATCTCCCACATCCTGTGCACTGCAGAGGACATTAGTGTGAACCACGTGAAAAATCCATGGTGGGGCCTACTCCCGCTGAAGAGGCTGAAATCAGTGCATTGAGTGGGCCACCGCGCATGCACTGATCTCTGGGAGATCACTAAACAAGTCCTCCCAGCATGGAGATCGCCGGCCTCAACCCCCCAACAGACATTGTTGGCCTCATCGCTGGCCTATCACTCCCCACACAGACATTGTTGGCCTTGTTGCTGGCCTATCACTCCCCACACAGACATTGTTGGCCTTGTTGCTGGCCTATCACTCCCCACACACACATTAATGGCCTCTCACCAACGCGCCCCCCCCCCCCCCCAAACAAGATAATCGCTGGCTTCCCCATCCCCCACTGACCCAGACATCGCTGCCCCCCGCACCCCCCCCCCATCCCCCAATGACCCCAACATCACTGGCCTCTTGGCCTCCCCACCCGCCACTGATCCAGACTTCGCTGGCCTCTTGGCCTCCACCCCCCTCCCCACCCAAACCCCCTTCACACACAGATGGTTGCCATGCACACACCCTCCCAGCGAGCATTCCCCCTCATTGAATGAAAGCCTTGAGTGTTGCACCCCCTGGACACTGCGGGGTGGCGTCCGCAGTGGAAAGTCTGGCACAGGGATTTGGCCTCATGGGTGGCAGGGTCCAGGCCATCCTGGAGACACAGCGGGTCATGGCAGAGACACGGCGAGCCACGGCTGAGGGTGTCACAGGCATCCAGGAGGCACATCAGTCCATAGCCATGGGTGTCGGGGGCACGTTGGAGACACTGCTGGCCATGTCTGGGACTCTCGCTGGTATTCTGGAGACATAGCAGGCCGTGGCTGTGAGCCTCGACAACTTAGCCCAGTCCCAGAGAGCTAATGCTGAGGGGCTCCAGAGGTTGGCCCACTCTAAGAGGGCCAACGCTAAGGGTTCACAGACCATGGAGCAGATGCATCTGGGCCTCCAGGACTGGCAGAGCAAGGTGACGCTGGAGATTCTGGAGCTCAGTCCAGCTACCCTGGCATCCCATGGAGTGTCCCCGGGGCCTCTGTGCATCATGAGGGAGGAGGAAGGGCTGGAGCCCATGCCAGGGCCTTTCACATGGGAGACCTCCTGATTCCCTCTTTCTCACACCGGGGCATCTCAGAGCCAACTGAATGAACAGAAACATCAGTGTCACCCACAAGCTGGCCGGGGCCCTCCAGGTCTCAGTCCCCCAGGAGACGGCCGCCAAGGGCATCACAGGCAATGGGGCCCCAATCACAGCTGGACACCTCCACCTCCAATGTGCATCCTGGGCTAGCAGCAAGATGAAGCAGTAGCCCGCACAAAGTAAGAAAGTTGTAGGCTCACTAAGAGGGCATAGGTGACAGTCACCAGTAGTTAGGGTTAGGTTTTAGTTATGGTTAATGTTAACAGCACAACTAAATGCTTTTTACCTCACAGCTGTGTGTAATCTGTCTCTGATTCTTCCCCCACAGAGCTGAGTGTACCCCAATCCCACGCATCGAGGCGCAGACTGCTGTGCGATACCAGTGCCTTGGCCAAACGTTATAGACCGCCTGCCCTACTTTCCCCAGCATCCCCTGGACCCTTAGTCAAACATCACCCCTTAGTATGCCCCCCCCAACACCCGCCCCCAACCGTCAAACCTCTCCCCCGACTCACACGCTTGTGTTCCCAATCCTTACTGCTACGTGGGCCCAGGTGCCAGTGTGCACTCAGAGAACAGGCAGGAGTCAGACTTGAGTGGCACCATGTGCAAGATCCCAGTGTGCACAACAGCGAGTCGTCATCATCCTCCTGCTTTCATCAAAGACTTGCTGCCAGTGCCAGCACAGGCACATTAACCTGTCGTGATGTTTCTCGAAGTCAGGGCGGGGTGGACTGAGAGAAGGTGGGGGAAGGCGAGGGGTGAGCTGAGAGAGGGTGGGGGATGAGAAGGGCCATGTGGAGTGAGGGTCCAGCTTTGGGTTGTGGGGGTGATGGCAGCTGCAGTGGCTCCTGGGATGTGGTGGAAGTGTGTTCAGAGCTGCCCCCACATTGCATGGCACCAACGATGTGAAGCGGGCTGCTATTAGGGTCTCCATTGCAGCCCTGCCCTGCCAGATCCTGCCATCGCCGCCTGTCCTCCATCCTCCGGCTCCTCATATGGCAAGTCACTCACTTCTGCCTGGTATCGATCCTCCTCCCCCACCAGCTGGTCTTCCTGCTGCTGTGCTATGTTGTGCAGGATGCAGCACACAATTATAATGCGTGAGGCACACACAGGGTCATACTGCAGGGCACCTCCAGAGCAGTCCAGGCAGTGGAACTGCATCTTCAGCAGCCTATGTAACGCTCGGCGTCGGGCCGGGTGGCAGTGTGGGTCTCATTGTAGCGGGCCTCTGCCTCGGTGTCGGACCTCCGCACTGGCGTCATCAGCCATGACCTCACCGGGTAGCTCTTGTCTCCCACGAGCCATCCCGGCAGCCTGGGTTGGTCTTCAAATAACCCAGGGATGTCTTATCGCCTCAGCACATAGCGGTTATGGACACTCCCTGGGTGGGGTGCACAGACCTACAAGATGTTCATCCGATGGGCACATACAATTTGAACATCCAGTGAGTGGAACCACTTCCTGTTAATGAATGGTTGCCCCTCACCTCGTGGGGACCGCAGGGCGATGTATGTCCCATCCACTGTCTCCTGAACATGGAGCATCCTGGCAATGGCGGCGAAGCCTGGAGCACAGCCTCCTGCTGAACATCAAAACCGATGTAATGGCCTAACCTGGCACACAAGACATCTGTAACCTGGAAAACATATCTGTGGACTGAGGCCTGAGAGATTCCACTAATGTCCCCACTAGGTGTCTGAAACGACCCTGTTGCATTGAAGCTACATGCTGCCTTCACCTTTACATCTACTGGGAGCGGGTGACCTCCCCTCCTCTGAGGTGCCGGGTGTGCAAGCACCTCACACAAGTGCCGGACTGTTTCCTTAGATACGCGGAGGCGATGACGGCACATGGCCTCCGATAGGCCCTCAAACGATATCCTGGTCTGGTATTGCTTTGGCCTCTGCATCCTCCTTCTCCTGGGTCACCCTTTCTTGAAGACTGCTCTCCCACCTCATGGGCTTCACCAGCAGCCCACTGCCCTCCTTCCACTCGCTGCTCCTGGAGTGGCCGACCTATTTCCTCCACCTCCTAAGCCGCCTCCTCTTTCTCAGCCGCCACCATAAGACCATAAGACATAGGAGCGGAAGTAAGGCCATTCGGCCCATCGAGTCCACTCCACCATTCAATCATGGTTGATTTCAACTCCATTTACCCGCTCTCTCCCCATAGCCCTTAATTCCTCGAGAAATCAAGAATTTATCAATTTCTGTCTTGAAGACGCTCAACGTCTCGGCCTCCACAGCCCTCTGTGGCAATGAATTCCACAGACCTACCACTCTCTGGCTGAAGAAATTTCTCCTCATCTCTGTTCTAAAGTGACTCCCTTTTATTCTAAGGCTGTGCCCCCGCGTCCTAGTCTCCCTTGCTAATGGAAACAACTTCCCTACGTCCATCCTATCTAAGCCGTTCATTATCTTGTAAGTTTCTATTAGATCTCCCCTCAACCTCCTAAACTCCAATGAATACAATCCCACGATCCTCAGACGTTCATCGTATGTCAGGCCTACCATTCCCGGGATCATCCGTGTGAATCTCCGCTGGACCCGCTCCAGTGCCAGTATGTCCTTCCTGAGGTGTGGGGCCCAAAATTGCTCACAGTACTCCAAATGGGGCCTAACCAGTGCTTTATAAAGCCTCAGAAGTACATCCCTGCTTTTGTATTCCAAGCCTCTTGAGATAAATGACAACATTACCATCTCGGTCTTATTGATCTAGAACTGGCCATCATTACCATGATGGCCAGTTCTAGATCAATAAGACCGAGATCCATTTTGCATGGTGGGGATTAGAGAGAGAGATTGATAGAAACATTGTGTACTTCAGCACCCACTCCCCACAATCCCTCACTGGGACCAGTTCCCCTGCTTGTATACACACAACACAATCTGTGGTGCCATGCATGACCTGATTAAGTTGCCTGCTATTGGCACAGTTAACATGGCTGGCAGGGAGAGTATGCAGGTTGGTGTGCGGGCGTGGCCATTGCAGCCCCTTGAGCCATTGCCATGAGTGTAACGACAGCATTCCCTTCCAGGCATGTGTTGCAGGTCAGGGACAGACTCCTAATGGTCACAAGATGGATTCCCATTCACTGCAGAGTACATGCAGTAAGAGTGTGAACCTAAGTGCCCCTGTTTGGAGTAACAGCTGCAAGATTGGTGAGCCCTCAATCAGCACATGATGCCCTCCCTGCCCCACCTGCTCCCCCTCCCTAAAACCCCAGCACTCAGTCCAGTCCCTCACCACACACCACAGCCAGAACAAAGGAACAGCCAGTGGCTGCAGAGAGCAGCAGCCTGACCAGCACTCAGTAAAGGACCCCACCCCACCCCAGAGACTACATGGAACATCCCTGGGCCTGGGGACAGCACTTCCAGCTCTATGGGGACCTCCCCACATCAAGCAGAAGTTTTCCTGGCCCTACCTCCAACCTCCCCTGCACTCCGGGGGCTGCAGCTCCATAAAGCACACCTCCTTACTCCTGTTCAACGCTGCCACGTCAGGTCCTGACTTCTATAAAGCAGTTGTAAACCTCGCCGGTGTGATGTCCCGCCAGAGAGGGGGGAAGGCGTAGCGGGGATGAGATTCTAGTCGCTGGCCTGCTAATGGCTTGATAAGGTATGCGAATGAATACAAATCGCTGTTACGACGATTTTACGCATGGATCCATTGACACGAAAAACTGAGGCTTGGAGACACACCGAGGCTCAGCCGCCCTATGCAAATCCCGCGAATCGGCCACCGCTGATGTCTCCCGGCCCACTGCGCTACAGAAACAGCGCAGCAGGGTGGGAGAATCGCCCCCTTTGTGTTTTATGTGCCCACTTCCAAATTGCACTATTTAGTGTGTATTGCTTCTCGTCAAGTTTCATGGTCAGAATTCTGGGAAATTTATGTTGGTGAGTTTAGTTGATTCAGCTGATTGTCAGTTTGTCAACGAGGGGTAATTTATGGACTGCTCAACTGCTTCCAACTGTTAAAATAGGGTGTGTGAGTTCTGTTTCTAATGTGGGGAATGGGTGTCAGGCTGAGGAAGACAGAGGGAATGAAGGAAGCTGAAGGACTGAGTGGTATATACAGGGTGAAGTGGGAATAACAAATGAATAAAGAACAGTACAGCACAGGAACAGGTCCTTTGTCCCTCCAAGCCTGCACCAATCATGATACCTGCCTAAACGAAAACTGTACGCACTTATGGAGTCCGTATCCTTCCATTCCCATCCTATTTGTCTAGGTGCCCCTTAAATGCCGCTATCGTACCTGCTCCCACCACCTCCCCGGGCAGCATGTTCCAGACATTCACCACCCTCTGTGTAAAAAACCCGCCTCGCACATCTCCTCTAAACTTTTCCCCACGCACCTTAAACTTATGTCCCCTAGTACGTGATTTTTCTACCCTAGGAAAGAGCATCTGACTATCCACTCTGTCCATGCCACTCATAATATTGTAAACCTCTATCAGGTCGCTCCTCAACCTCCGTCGTTCCAGTGAGAACAACCCCAGTTTATCCAACCTTTCCTCATAGCTAATACCCTCCAGACCAGGCAACATCCTGGTAAACCTCTTCTGTACCCTCTCCAAAGCATATAGTGGGAGGTTATGGGGTGGATGAGAGGTTTGTGGGTGAGGTTGAAGGGAGCTTTACCCGCATGCGGGTGTGCCGCTGAAGAACTGGGCCATTATTTCTGTAAGTGAAGGTAGGCTCTTTAACCAGGTGATTCCAGCATTGGTCTGCTTCTGTTTCCATTCAGCCTGTTCCACTGAGTGGTTTCGGAGTGGATGAAGATGCTGAAAAACGGTCAGACGAAGAAGTCGGTCATGGTTGCTGGATTTTCAGGAATGAAGGTTGAAGGAACAGAACAGGCTGGAAACACAAAAATGTGGAGCAATGTCAGAAATATGGTGAACAGTGGTTTGTGATAGTAGTTGGTATCTGGGTTCAATTCCCTTCCTCGTCAGAGGAAATTATGCCACTATTACGACAAAATCATATAACGGGGAATGATGCCATTTGGCCCATATTGCCAGTGCACCCTATTACTGGAGTAAATAATTAGTCCAAATTCTGATTTTCCCTGTATGTAGTTACACCTGGCATTGTTTATCCAAATTCCTTTCAAAAGTTGAATCTCTTCAAACTCACTCACTCCAGATCACACTGATTGTTTAAAAAAATGTTTCCTCGTGTCACCTCAAGTTCTTTTGTCAATCACTATAAATCTGTGTCCTCTGATTACTGATCCCACTGCCACTCGCAGTAGTTCCTCTTTATTCATGCTATTATGGTTTTGAACTTCTGTCTAACCTCCTAACTTTCTCTGCTCTAAGGAAGATCAAACACTCCAGGGTCTGAATAATATCCACAAAGGTCAAAATGATCCAGGACAAAGCAGCCTTTTTGATCAGCACCTCACTGATCACCTCAAACATTCATTCTCTCCACCATCTATACAGAGTGTCAGCAGATTATACTCTGTAGAAGATGCACTGCAACAATTCACCAATCCTCCTTCAAAAGTGCTGCTCAAATCCACAACCTCTATCGACTAGAAGAACAAGGTAGCAAACACATGAGAATAACACCATAAAGTAACTAAAGTTTATTTATTTGTCACAAGGCTTAAATTAACATTGCAATGAAGTTACTGTGAAATTCCCCTGGTCATCACACTCCGGTGCCTGTTTGCGTCAATGCGCTTAACCAGCACGTCTTTCAGAATGTGGGAGGAAACCGGAGCACCCGGAGGAAACCCACACAGACACGGGGAGAACGTGCAGACTCCGCACAGACAGTGACCCAAGCCGGGAATCGAACCCGGGTCCCTTGCGCTGTGAGGCAGCAGTGCTCACTGTGCCACTGTGCTGCCTATCTGCAAGTCACCCCCTCCAAATCAAACAACATCCAGAATTGGAATGATATCGCGTTCCTTCACTGTTCTGGGCCAAAGTCCTGGCACCCGCTTTCTAAAAGCACAGTGGTTGAATCTATAAAATAGGAGTTTCAGCAGTTATAGTAAATGGCTCATCACCATCTTCCCAAAGAAAAATAGGGATAAGCAATAAATATTGGCCTTGCCAGTGATGCTCAGTTCCTTGAATGAATAAAAAAAAGAATGTTTTTTTGAGAGGAAATTGGTTTATGGTTTGCAGAACAAAATTATTTTTGGGGTGGAGTCAATAGCTACTTTCAGCTAGTTAAAGATCAGGAGGAAACAAGAAAACAATTACACATGTATTGCTTTCTGTAAGTTTTTATAAGCATTTTAAACTCTATCATGTTGTGTCCAGCATTGTCAGGCCTCCCCTGGAATGTCAGCCTTCAGCACAAAAAGTTTGGCAGAACATTGAGAAAACTGAATTCTTGAGATCTGGCTGATTCCCATTTCCACCAAGTAAGGAATGAGAGAGGATAATTCCATCAGAATTAACAATGCTGCAGAAGATACCCTGTGCTTATAGTAGCTCAGTTGAGAAAGCATTAGCATGAGACGTATCCCTGTTTCAAACCTGAGATTTTGAAGTTATTAGGTGGGATTTTACCAGCACATCCGCCCAAGGTTTGCACGATCCTGCCCAAGGCCAACGGAGAATGCCGTTCTCTGAACCAAGCTCATCCCCAAAATTGTGCCGGTAAAATTCCAGCCATCATTTATTTTGGTCTTATTTTGTTATATTTGTGTCTGGTTCTCAAGCTGCGTGATTTACACTGCAATTATTTACTTCACCCTGAAGGCTTGGCTTAGAATAGGGAGAGACATCAAGGATGGGAATTTGTCCTAAACTGAAGTCATGTCAGGAGAGTCAGGTACGCTCTGTTAGATTTTTAACTGCTTAGGATCATTAACAGAGACAGGCTGAGAGCTAAAACTATATCAGTAAACAGAAGGCAATTAAAAAGAATTCTATGTTACTCTTGCCCAGTGACATATTCCAAAAATGGACCATTTTACATTTTGTGTAAACTTGTTTTCTTCTAAACTTTGGATTTTAAGTTTTGCATGAAACCATAAAATTAACAATTACGTTTTTGCCGATGCACAAAGGGAACAAATCTCTAACCCTGGTATTATTAACACCACACCCGAACCAACTGAACAATTGGCTGCACAGATAAAGCTGGGGCTGTTTGTGTTTTAATTACTTTAAGGGCGGCATGGTGGCACAGTGGTTGGCACTGCTGCCTCACAGCACCAGGGGCCTGGGTTCAATTCCCGGCTTGGGTCACTGTCTGTGTGGAATCTGCACATTCTCCCTGTGTCTGCGTGGGTTTCCTCCGGGTGCTCCAGTTTCCTCCCACACTCCAAACATGTGCGGGTTAGGTGGATTGGCCATGCTAAATTGCCCCTTAGTGTCAGGGGGACGAGCTAGAGTAAATGCATGGGGTTGTGGGGATAGGGTCTGGGTGGGATTGTGGTTGGTGCAGACTGGATGGGCAGAATGGCCTCCTTCTACACTGTAGGATTCTATGATTCCCACATTGGGTGACAGAGCTATCACATAAACAATTAACAAACCGCATTGCTCAAATATTGCTACGATATAAAACATAGAAACTGAGCAGGTCCAATCTATTCTGATTATTTTCCTGATGCCAGATGCACAATAGCCACAAATGAAATGTATCTTCACTCAGTACAATAATGTGTTCTAGTTCTTGTTTTGATGATCCCAGTTGATGTTACTACTGGACAATCAGGTCCCAGAATGGTACCTGGCTTGATAGATCCTAACTATTATTTTTTCATTTAGGTTGAAGAGTCACAGGACTGCTGATTAACGTTTAACAGAATAAAGCATTTATTAAACAAGATTAAGTATAATACACCACTCCTTTACACCAGCTATAAAATAAAAATAAAGGGGGGTCAGTTTAGAACAGTTTAGGACAGAGTGGAGGAGGAACTTCTTCTCTCAGAGGGTAGTGAATCTCTGGAATTCTCTGCCCACTGAAGTGGTGGAGGCTACCTTGTTGAATATGTTTAAATGACGGATAGATGGATTCCTGGTCGGTAAGGGAATTAGGGGTTATAGGGATCAGGCGGGTAAGTGGAACTGATCCACTTCAGATCAGCCATGATCTTATCGAATGGCGGGGCAGGCTCGAGGGGCTAGATGGCCCACTCCTGCTCCTTTCTATGTTCGTATGTTCTTATATGTGTACACATATACAGATTTAAAAGGATCACAATTACAAAATATTATATTCCAATGTTTTCAGTAAGTAAACCAATAGGTAAAATATGGTCAGACACACCACTCTGAAACTACTCTGAAACAGATGCTACCCAAAACAACTACTATGAATTTCTCATCAATTCTCCCCAGATACTTGCTATACCGTGAGCCAAGTCGTCTCATTGAAATTCTAGCTTGTACACAGAAGTTTCCAAAGTCCATTCTCAAGGAACATGCTTGGAATCTTCCCCAAACATCCTTCCTCTCAGCTGCCTTCACCATGGATCCACATCCAGGACTTCAATCTCTCATTTCAGAATACTTCTGCCAGAATACTCTCTACATTTCAGCTTCCACACCATCGTTCAGGAACCTAGCCACACTAACACAACACTACTGTTCACAGGCTCTATTAAGTTGTCACCAACAGTAGATCTACTTTGAACGTTTGGTTCTTGCTCGCTGACTTTTTCAGGTCTGAACTTTGCAGCCTTGTTTAAACGTCTCTCTGCTCCTGGTTTCACTGAACAGAATCCTTTTTCCAGATTTCTGTTCTTTGGTCCTTTCACTTTCTGGAACTCTCTTCAGTCCCAAATCTGTGTGGGTTTCCTCCGGGTGCTCCGGTTTCCTCCTACAGTCCAAATATGTGCAGGTTAGGCGGATTAGGTATGCTAAATTGCCCCTTGGTGTTCCAAGATGTGTAGCTGAGATGTATTAGCCAAGGTAAATGTGGGGGGGTTACAGGGATAGGGCAGGGAGAGAACCTGGGTCAGATACTCTGATAGCTAGTGAACACTCATTGGGCCAAGTGGCCATTCACACCTTTAGAGGGTGGCATGATGGCACAGTGGTTAGCACTGCTGCCTCACAGCGCCAGGATCATGGGTTCAATTCCAAATTCAGGTCACTGTCTGTGTGGAGTTTGCACGTTCTCCCTGTGTCTGCGTGGGTTTCCTCCGGGTGCTCCAGTTTCCTCCCACATTCCAAAGATGTGCAGGTTAGGCTGATTGGCTGTGATAAATTGACCCTAGTGTCAGGGGGATTAGCAGGGTAAATGCATGGAGTTGCGGGATTGTGATCAGTACAGACCTGATGGGCCAAATAGCCTCCTTTTGTACTGTAGGGATTCTATGATTCATTCCCTGAAATCTGGCTGTTCCTTAGTTTCTGGGACTTGCATTCTGTCCCTCTGCATTGTCCTACCTGCACTGGCACATTCTGTGGAAAGCTTCTTGCTTCTGGGTTATCTGGTTCCAACTGAACCCAAACTGCTTCGACTTTCTCAATGTGGGCTTTGGTTGCTAATCAACAGCTTAGTTTTTTAAAAATCTAATTACATTTACATTGCAATTACATTGATCACAATGCAGGCAAAGTTTAAAGTGAAACTAAAACCTAAGGCTTGTAGGCACCTTTCTTTGACCTGAAACTAAACTGAAGAAATTCAGAGAGCCGTGACATTCATGGCTACTAGAAGCGAGCGTCCTCCTCTTCTTCTTGTGGTCAGGTGTGCAACTACCTTGCACAGGTGCTGCAGTCCCCCTGTGAAATCTGAGTCTGCGGTATCACAGGTTGTCTAACAGCTCTTTGTAAGACCAGTGCCTCCTGTAGACCTGTGGTCTTCTTATCCCTTTCTCGTGGCCGGCACTTGAGCATTAGCGGTGGCCCCCAGTTGTTTGGCTGCTGGCTCAAGTGGTACTGGGTAAAGCCTGGGATGGCCCTGGCACTCTCGCCACCACTGGTCTGTCTCGGCAACAGTCATCAGGAATAATGCTAGCTGACTGGCTACAAACTGAAATTCATCTGCAATCTGTGAAGAGGTGGAAAGGAGAGAGTGACAGTCAGCAAGATCATCCATCCCTGGACCCTCAACTCCGCCCAACTCCCATGGTCATCCTGCATCTGAAGGCTGACCAACCATCACCATTTCTGCCACCCAGCACAACCCTGAGGAGCTGGTGCCCATAACAGGTAGCTTGCACGATCATGGACACTGGTCCATGGACCCTCATTGTCATCCATGGCCTCCCGTCCATGTGATCTGTCCCTTCACATCATTAGTGCTGTTGCGCCTCATTTTCCACTGAAAGTAGATGGCTCACTTTGCCTCAAAGCCTCCTGGATCCAACAATGCATTTGTGTGGGCAACAATGCAGAGGCGCCAGCAGGCCCTCACAATGTGTTCACTGTGAGCCTCTGATCCTGCCTATTAATTGCCTCTTTCCCTGAGCCTTACTTGCATCTTGAGATTGGTGATACAACTAAATTATCAATGATGATGGACAGTTGATAGGAGACTCAAGGCTAGCTGGAATATAAGAAGGCATATGTTCTCTGTGAGATGAAAATGGAAGACTGGTGAATGATCGGGATTGAACATCACACCAGCTTATTCTTGGCCTTTTGCCACTCTTTGTACAATAGGACAGCAGCTATGGCACCTGTCACATCAACAGCAAATGGCATATCTCTCTGTCCCCTCACCACATCCACCACCACCGAGTCCCCACACTCCCCTGCCCCTACCAGGACAATGGTCTTGGCTCTACAATTCTGTTCCTGACACTGAGTCATGTCCATGCCCCTTGCTGCTAAAGGCTTTAAAACCCACAGTCCATCCTGCCCAAATCAGGAGCCACTATCCAAGAGGGCTCTGTTGCCCTTATGCTGGGTTTTCTAGGGAGTCAAACGGGGTGGGTGAGGGGTCGGCAGAGGGACCAATGTGCTTTCTAGTGTGAGCTGTGGCAGATGTCTTTGTAGTGGACATGTTAATACTGTGCAGGTCTGCAGCTCTGTCGTTAGATGCGGAAGTGAAGCCAGAGCCAAAAGATGAATATCAAGTAGGATAAGAAAGCAGTGATGTTCTCCAGGAAGGATCAGAGTGCTGAAATCAATGTGTGCTCAAACAATGGGGCTGAACTGACCAACTGCTCTGACGAGACAAGGAGCACCTCAGGCCTGATGGAACATGTACTGAGTGTTTCCAGTGTGAGGTGCTTGTTCTGAACTGGACTGTGTGGCAGAAACTATTTGAGCTGCTATTGGGCCATCTGGTCTTTGTTTTAACAAGACTCGTGTAATCCCCTCTTTGATTTGGTTGATTAGACCTCCTTCTGCACTGTAGGGTTTCTATGATTTCTATGATGTGCTCTGGAACTGTGATTCAAAGGAGGTCAAAGGCAACAGATACCACCTGGGGCTAGCAAGGACTATCCCACATTTGGAATGGAGCACAGAGAAGAAGGTTTCTGGTTTTGCAGAGGCCATAGCTTTCTGAGTGGCCAGGAGACCTCTAAGGTTTCACATGAGGCAGAATGTCAGCAACACTATTAATTTTAAGGTGCCTGAAAGGAACATCTTCAGAGTGATCTGCTTTTCCTTCACATCAACATGACACGGCCCAGCTAGGGAGACCCCAATCTTGGGGTCAACCATCCAAAGTCATGCCTTCCCCTCCAGCATGAGCTCCCCACCCACAGGTCACTTGAGTGACCACCCCCTCTACTCCCCAGAAGAAAGTTAAACAGGGGACTTAACTCTTTGCTCCCTGTCAGAGACCAAGGAGCCCACTTTTCGAAACCTGTACTGATTGGCACCTGCGTGACTCCTGGGAGAGCATCGTCGGCAGCCAGTGAATCTGTCTTCCAGCCAGTTAATGATACTCAAATGAAGTTTCATGCATAGTAATAAGGTTGCTGCCCAAAGTGGGGCCAGTGAGGCAGGAGACTCACAATCGGCTTGACGGTCCGGCAAGAGTCCTCACTCCTGATTCAACAGACTAGTGGCAATCCTGGCTGCAGCTAGCAGCAGCAGATGATTGATCGCCTGGAATATCATCATAAAATCCCTACAGTGCAGAAGGAGGCCATTCAGCCCATCGGGTCTGCACCGACCGCAATCCCACCCAGGCCCTATTCCCTTAACCCCAGATATTTGCCCTGCTAATTCCCTGACACTAGGGTCAATTTAGCATGGCCAATCAACCTAACCCGCACATTTTTGGACTGTGGGAGGAAACCAGAACACCAGGAGGAAACCCACGCAGACACGGGGAGAACGTGCAAACTCCACACAGACAGTGATCCGAGGCCGGAATCAAACCCAGGTCCCCGGCACTGTGAGGCAGCAGTGCTAACCACTGTGCCACCCATATATTAATGTTTAAGCATCTTCTATAACTTGTTTTGAAATATTTGGCGTGTATTTAATGTATTCAATCTTATTCATGGATCATAGTTAGTGGACATGCCAGATTCAATCTTGTGACCCACTGAGATGAAAGAGGGCCACTCATGCAGCCGAGGTTGTCCTTCACTGGGATAGGTGAAGTTACATGATCCATCAAAATCAGTGGTTCTCAATCATTTTTGGTTGAAGCACCTCTTTTCAAATGGATTAATATTGAGACCCCCTTCCACACCTAAATTGGAAAACTGTCTAATGATCCCATTAAAGTATTGATTTTTTAGAAAATAATTGCTGATGAAAGGTTATTCAGCTGAAAAGCTAATACGTCTCCACAGTTGCTGCCTAACCTGCTGAGCATTTCCAGCATTATCTGTTTAATCCAAGATTTCCATCATCCACATTATTTTGCTCTTATTATACTTCCCGACTGATATCAGTGCATTTCACTGCAGTCAGGCTATCCTTGTGAAGGAGCTCACAGAGAACAGGAGCACGTGGAGCAGGAGATTGGAGAGGATCATGAAGAGGGTACAACTCTGAGGGAGTGTGGTGAACCATCGTTGGTTCCCACTAGGTAGTACTGAGCCAGGGTCTGGCCAGTGCTACAAGTATGTAGTTATTGTATTATAGTTATTGTGGTATAGTTATTGTGGTACATCCCAGTCGGGCTCCGCCTCCTGGGAGAGGTATAAAGGTCTCTGCTCTGTCTGGGACCCCTCAGTCTGGGATCGTGTATATAATTAGTAGCTGCCTTGTTACAGCAAATAAAAGCCTTTATTTCCTGAGCATCAAGCCTCGTGTGTGATAACGCGCATCAATTTTATTTTCTGTAAATAAACTCTCGTCGAAGAAAAAAAAAGAGAGTATGGAGCAGATACTGAAGCCTGAACGCCTTACACTAGATCCACGTGCGGTGGGCGCCTCTAACACCTTCGACCATTGGTTGAAATGTTTTGAGGACTACCTGGCAGCCTCCGCAGCGGTCACCACAGATGATGACAGACTCCGGGTCCTCCATGCGAGGGTAAGCGACACCGTCTACCTCGCGATCCGTGCGGCCACCGACTACACAAAGGCCCTCGAGCTTCTTAAGAAGCATTATATTAAACCGCCCAACGAAATACACGCTCGTTACCTCTTAGCCACTCGACGACGGCAGTCTGGCGAAACGATGGAGGAATACGCGAACGAGCTCCTACAGCTAGCCAGGGGCTGTAACTGCAAAGCTGTGTCGGCAGAGCAGAATATGAACGACCTCGCTCGAGATGCGTTTGTGGCCGGAGTCGGATCATCTTACATCCGACTCAAACTACTGGAGAAAGGTAACCTTGACCTCACCCAGGCAATAGAACTAGCGGAGATGCTGGAGACGGCCTCCAAAAGCCAAGTATTGTATCCTGAAGACCATGTGGAGACAACGTGGCAGGAGCAGTCGCCAATCCCTCCTCGTCCCTCAGGTTCGAAATGCTGTGTAATGGCGTGCTCACACTCGGGCCAGATGACGGCAGCAGCTCCGGGCAGCCCGCGGTGTTACTTCTGTGGGGGAGCGAAGCATACTCGGCAACGGTGTCCCGCTAAAGCTGTGTTGTGCTCCGCCTGCGGTAAGAAGGGGCACTATTCGAAAGTGTGCCGCTCTAAATCTGCTTCTCGGAACAGCAGTGCGGCCTGCGATTCCTCAGCGCCCGGTTCTTCGTCGTCGACATCGTCGAGGGTTTCGTCCACGTGCGAGGCCAGGACGACGCCATTACGGTCGACGGAGTCGGAGATGTGTGACCACCAGGGGTCGCTGAGTTTGGCGCCATCACCCACGTGCGATCTATGGGAGCGGCCATGTTGGTCGGCACCGACCGCGAACGACCAGCAGGGGTCATCCTCATCAATCTCAGCTGCCTGCTCATGATCCAACGGTGGCGTCGATCATCCTGGACCAGGCCAAGCCTCATAGACTTGACAAGTCTATGATGGACATTCAGGTAAACGACCACTTGATTTATTGTCTGTTTGACAGCGGGAGCACTGAGAGTTTTATCCACCCAGACACTGTGAAGCGGTGTGGACTCCGGATTCAACCTGTCAAACAGACAATTTCTATGGCATCAAGGTCCCGGTCTGTCACCGTGCTAGGGAGTTGCGTGGTAACTTTAACGGTGCAAGGCACAGTTTATGAGCGTTTCAAGCTCCTAGTGTTGCCGCACCTTTGCGCGCCAATACTTCTCGGACTAAACTTCATGGTCCACTTGAGGAGTGTAACCCTACAGTACGGTGGGCCACTCCCTTTGCTTTCAGTGGGAGAACAGCAGCCTCCAAATTGCCCAACGCGCCCCGCCTGTAGCCTCTCGACACTGAAGATCACCACACCCTCCTTGTTCCAGAATCTTGTGCCAGGCTGCAAGCCCATTGCGACTAAGAGTAGGCGTTACAGCGCTGAGGATTGGATCTTCATTCGATCTGAAGTTCAGCGGCTCCTCAAGGAAAGGATCATACAACCTAGCGCTAGTCCGTGGAGAGCGCAGGTCATGGTGGTCAAGAGTGGGAACAAACCCCGGATGGTCATAGACTATAGTCAGACCATTAATAGATACACGCAGCTGGATGCGTATCCCCTCCCGTGCATATCTGACATGGTCAATCAGATTGCGCAGTACCGGGTGTTCTCCACCATAGACCTCAAGTCTGCCTACCATCAACTCCCCATTCGCCCAGAGGACCGACAATACACGGCTTTTGAGGCGGATGGTCGCTTGTATCACTTTCTCAGGGTTCCCTTTGGTGTCACCAATGGGGTCTCGGTCTTCCAGCGTGCTATGGACCGAATGGTGGACCAGAACGGGCTGCGGGCTACCTTCCCGTACCTGGATAACGTCACCATCTGCGGCCATGTCCAGCAGGACCACGACACAAATCTCCTGAATTTCCTACGCACTGCATCTCACCTGAACCTGACCTACAACAGGGAGAAGTGGGTGTTTCGTACACGCTGTTTAGCCATCCTCGGATACGTGGTGGAAAACGGGGTCATTGGCCCTGATCCAGACCGTATGCGCCCCCTCTCTGAACTTCCCCTGCCCACTAGTGCAAAAGCACTGAGAAGATGCTTAGGCTTCTTCTCTTATTATGCACAGTGTGTTCCCAATTACGCGGACAAAGCCCGTCCGCTCATCAAGTCCACTTCTTTTCCCCTAACACTAGAGGCCCGATTGGCCTTTGATAAATTAAAAGCCGACATCGCGAAAGCTACGATGCACGCTGTTGATGAGTCCATCTCCTTTCAGGTGGAGAGCGATGCATCTGATTTCGCCCTGGCCGCCACACTTAATCAGGCGGGCAGGCCCGTCGCCTTTTTTTCCCGCACCGTCCAAGGCCCCGAAATTCGGCATTCAGCGGTGGAAAAGGAGGCCCAGGCCATTGTGGAGGCCGTCAGGCACTGGCGCCATTACTTGGCGGGAAAACGGTTCACCCTGATCACGGACCAGCGGTCCGTGGCGTTCATGTTTAATAACACGCTGAGGGGCAAGATCAA
Source organism: Mustelus asterias (assembly GCF_964213995.1). Taxonomy (NCBI): domain Eukaryota; kingdom Metazoa; phylum Chordata; class Chondrichthyes; order Carcharhiniformes; family Triakidae; genus Mustelus; species Mustelus asterias. The sequence continues at coordinate 67,643 of NW_027591501.1, read as the reverse complement.
GAATGACAAGATCTTGCGGTGGAGAATTGAACTCTCCACCGATAACTATGACATCATGTATCGTCCAGGGAAACTCAATGAGCCCTCGGATGCCCTCTCGCGTGGAACATGCGCCAGTATACAGGAGGACCGTTTGCAGGCTCTCCATAATGACCTATGCCATCCTGGGGTCACTCGGCTCTACCACTTTATAAAAGCCCGCAACCTGCCCTACTCGGTGGAGGATGTCAGGTCCATAACAAGACGCTGTCGGGTATGCGCGGAATGCAAACCGCACTTTTACCGACCTGACCGGGCACAATTAGTCAAGGCCACTCGTCCCTTCGAGAGGCTGAGTGTTGATTTTAAGGGCCCCCTTCCCTCAACAGATCGGAATGTGTACTTCCTCAAGATCATTGACGAGTACTCGAGATTCCCTTTTGTTATTCCCTGCTCTGTTACATCCGCTGCCATGGTTATCAAGGTATTCCGTGATCTTTTTACCCTGTTCGGGTACCCCAGCTACATTCACAGCGACAGGGGCTCGTCGTTCATGAGCGATGACTTGAGGCAATACCTGCTCTCATACGGGATTGCCTCTAGTAGAACCACGAGCTACAACCCTCGGGGTAACGGACAGGTGGAACGTGAGAATGCTACAGTCTGGAAGGCTGTCTTACTGGCGTTGAAGTCAAAAAGCCTTCCAGTCTCCCGTTGGCAAGAGGTGCTCCCTGATGTGCTCCATTCCATACGCTCACTCCTGTGTACGGCACAACGCTGCTCCCCATGAGAGGATGTTTTCGTTCCCTCGGAAGTCTTCCTCTGGGACCTCATTACCGTCTTGGTTGACGTACTCAGGACCTGTCCTCCTGTGGCGACATGTAAGGGCCCGCAAGTCCGACCCATTGGTCGAACAGGTCCATCTCCTCCACGCCAACCCTCAGTATGCCTATGTGGCATACCCTGACGGGCGAGAGGACACGGTCTCGATCCGAGACCTGGCGCCAGCAGGGGACGTAGGAACCCCTGTCGCTCCCATACCCCCAGTTACAAACCCCATAACTCTTGTTTCCCCTCCGGACACGGCGCGGGCAGCATCGGGACCATTACTTAACCCTTTTACTCCCGTGTACAGCTTGCCTGAGTCCAGAGGATGGTCGCCACTTCAGGGCGTGTCGGAACTCCATGGATTACCATCACCTCAGGGTCAACCGGCCTGTGAGTCTGTGGAGGAACAGTTGGACATCGCCTTGGTGAGAACGCCACCGCGAGTGCCTACTCCGGTGTCATCGCCGGTATTGAGGAGGTCACAACGACGGTGCGGTCCCCCTGACCGTCTGAACTTATAGACTGATGACAAATTATTCTGTTTTTTTGTACCCCGCCGGCCTTTGTCTTCAAAGGAGGGGTGAATGTGGTGAACCATCGTTGGTTCCCACTAGATAGTACTGAGCCAGGGTCTGGCCAGTACTACAAGTATGTATATATGTTGCTGTTGGGGTTAGGGATGGGTTGTTCTACTTGTTGCTGTTGGGGTTAGGGTTGGGTTGTTACACCTTGTATTATAGTTATTGTGTACATCCCAGTCGGGCTCCGCCTCCTGGGAGAGGTATAAAGGTCTCTGCTCTGTCTGGGACCCCTCAGTCTGGGATCGTGTATATAATTAGTAGCTGCCTTGTTACAGCAAATAAAAGCCTTTATTTCCTGAGCATCAAGCCTCGTGTGTGATAACGCGCATCAGGGAGCAAAAGAATATCTCCAGCTCCTAGTAAATTCCTGTCTCCCTTCCACATCACCCAACTGTAACACTGGCCATGAGCCCACTGGAAGGTCCCTGAGGATTCCAGTTTGAGAACCAATATTCTAAATAAAGCTAATTTTAATCAACAGCTAGATCAATAAACAAGACAAGTGGTTATTTGCTTGTTGTTTATGTCACTACTAGTTCTTTTGCAATTCACCGTAAATGGGTGTCCTTATGTTCTCGGCACTCCTATCCATTTTGTCATGATTTAGAAATACTTTTATCTAATCTCCTCTCAACATTCCTTTTCAAAGAACAGCAGAGCTTCTGCAAACTATTGTGAATATCTGATTCTGTAATTCATCTGTTTTAGAGGTATAACTTTTAGTTCTAGAAATGAACTGTTCTTAGGAACTAGTAATAGGAACGAGCGGCAATTTCTAATTGAGAAACTGTGAAGCAACCCTGAAGTAAGGACAATTCAAAAAAATCTGGGGTAATTAGTTTGGAGCTCAATGTATGTTTATTCAAGGAGGCCAGAATTAGAAGGGAGAAACTTGAACAATCGATGACCCATCTTTGAGCTTTTGGTAGGAACCCGGGGTTATTTTAATAATGGATTTAGATTATCCATGTAGTGCTCAGATCAAAGAAGTTAATAGATACCTTTGCAAACAAGAGAGTCCTTGGAGCCAGGGAGTCTGGAGAAATGGCCATTAATTCTACTAGGGGCGGCATGGTGGCACGATGGTTAGCACTGCTGCCTCACAGTGCCAGGGACCTGGGTTCAATTCGCAATTTGGGGTCACTGTCTGTGTGGAGTTTGCACGTTCTCCTCATGTCTGCGTGGGTTTCCTCCGGGTGCTCCGGTTTCCTCCCACAGTCCACAGACTTGCTGGTTAGATGCATTGGCCGTGCTACATTCTCCCTCAGTGTGCCCAAACAGACACCAGAGTATGGTGACAAGGGGATTTTCACAGTAACTTCATTGCAGTGTTAACATAAGCCTACGTGGAACTAATAAATAAACTTTTAAAAATGTTATTATTCATGTGGGTCACAGAATTAAAGGAGTTGTTTTCAAGGTAAAAATAATTAGTTTACATTTCTGTTTGGATCATCTCCCATGGAGATCGATTGTGGGGACGAGGGAGGTTCATTTCTTTATTATTCCATGTGTTTGCTCACAGAATCAGACAGTCAGCAGTTCAGTTTAGTAACAGGCAGAAACAGTTGGAGCTCACTGAGGCAAGGGAGCAAAACAGATAAATGCTAGACAGACCTGTAACTTAAGCAGAAAAAATGCAAACTTGATTGTTCACTGCATGGAACGTGGGCGGGAGCTCATGTCCAGTTTGCAGACAGAGTTTGTTAAGAGAAAAGAGACTGGGAGAGTTGCTCAGTATGGAGATGGATGAAGAGATCTTCAGCAACCTTCCTAGAAACCCTACAGAAGGTGGGGACAGATGAGAATGGGGATAGGGTTTGCTGCTCAAAACTGTGTCTTTCCAAATCCAGGACATAGAGGCCATTAGGTTCCTGATTTTAAAATCACTGAGCGTGAATTCAATGAGGCCCAAGCTTAAGCTTAGAAGGCCACAGTTGTGAGGTTTTGAAACAAAACTGGAGAATTGTTTAATCAAAAGCTAATGGAAGGATCTCTGTGAAATTTTGTACCTTGGACAATAACTAGAATGCTGAAGAGAAATTCCAGAAAACTGCAGCATCCTTGGTTTGCATTCCAAAAGGAGAAGCGAAGGAATCCTCAAGATCTCATGAAGTATAATGGAACTCTTGACTGGAGTTAGGAACTGAAAGGTATTTGATTTGATCTGGCTTTTTTTATTGTCACATGTATTACAATAATAGCAGGGGCACCAACTCCTGAGGGCCCGGTTTCATCAGGTTCTGATCCTGCGAAAGAAGACACATGGGTAAGCGTAAGGGAGGGCCTGGGCAGCATGCAACTTACTTGAAAAAGTTCATATGAGTGAAAGTTTTGTGGCTCCTCACTTCTGCGGCGTACCCTGACCTGCTGGTCATTTACGGAACTCTCTGCTGCCTCCTCTGACAGCTGCATGGTTTTCCTCTCAAAGGGGGTCAGGAGATGCAGCTCAGGGACCCCACCACCTGTCATCTCCGGCTCCTTTCAACTATGTGCCATCTTATGCTGCATAGAGTAAAGGGAGTGATTGAAAGCCTGGTGGCTGGAAGGCCCCGGGGTGTCTGTAGGGCATTTGGTATATAGAACATAGAACATAGAAAAGCTACAGCACAAACAGGCCCTTCGGCCCACAAGTTGCGCCGAACATGTCCCTACCTACTAGGCTTACCTACAACCCTCTATCTTACTAACTTCCATGAACTTATCCAAAAGTCTCTTAAAAGATCCTGTCGAATCCGCCTCCACCACCACTAGCGGCAGCCGATTCCACGCACCCACCACCCTCTGAGTGAAAAACTTACCCCGAACATCTCCTTTGTACCTACTCCCCAGCACCCTAAACCTGTGACCACTTGTGGCAACATTTCAGCCCTGGGTAAAAGCCTCTGAGAATCCACTCTATCAATACGTCTCAACATCTTATATTCCTCTATCAGGTCACCTCTCATCCTTCGCCTCTCCAAGGAGAAAAGACCTAGCTCTCTCAACCTATCCTCATAAAGCATGTCACCTAATCCAGGCAACATCCTTGTAAATCTCGTCTGTACCCGTCCTATGGCTTCCACATCCTTTCTGTAATGAGGCGACCAGAACTGGGCACAGTACTCCAGGTGGGGTCTGACCAGGATCCTATACAGCTGCAGCATTATCTCCCGATTTCTAAACTCAATTCCTCTCTTGACGAAGGCCAGTATTCCATACGCCTTCTTAACCACAGCCACCACCTGCGACGCTGCTTTGAGTGTCCAATGAACCCGGACCCCAAGATCCTTCTGATCTTCCACACTGCCAAGCATCTTACCCTTAATATTATATTCTTCCATCCCATTCGACCTGCCAAACTGAACCACCACACACTGATCTGGGTTGATGTCCATCTGTCACTTTTCCGCCCAGTCTTGCATCCTATCAATGTCTCGTTGCAACTGCTGACATCCCTCTACACTATCCACAACATCACCAACCTTTGTGTCATCAGCAAACTTGCCAACCCATCCTTCCACTTCCTCATCCAGGTCATTTATAAAAATCACAAAGAGCAAGGGTCCCAGAACAGATCCCTGGGGCACTCCACTGGTGACCGACCTCCATGCTGAAAAAGACCCATCTACAACCACTCTTTGCCTTCTGTGGGCAAGCCAGTTCTGAATCCACAAGGCAATGTCCCCTTGTATCCCATGCCCCTTCACTTTCTCAATGAGCCTTGCATGGGGCACCTTATCAAACACCTTGCTGAAATCCATATAAACTACATCTACCACTCTTCCCTCCTCTATGTGTCGAGTTACATCTTCAAAAAATTCAATTAGGCTCGTAAGGCATGATCTGCCTCGGACAAAGCCGTGCTGGCTATTTCTGATCATACTATTCCTCTCCAGATGTTCATAAATCCTGCCTCTCAGGATCTTCTCCATCAAATTACCAACCACTGAGGTTAGACTCACTGGTCTATAATTTCCCGGGCTATTTCTTCTCCCTTTCTTGAATAATGGAACCACATCCGCAATCCTCCAATCCTCCGGAATCTCTCCTGTCTCCATTGATGACGCAAAGATCATCGCCAGAGGCTCAGCAATCTTTTCCCTCGCCTCCCACAGTAACCTGGGGTACATCCCAGCCGGTCCCGACGATTTATCTAACTTGATGCTTTTCAAAAGCTCCAACACATCCTCTTTCCTAATGTCCACATGCTCAATCTTCTCAGTCCACTGCAAGTCTGCACTGCAACTACCAAGATCCTTTTCCACTGTGAATACTGAAGTAAAATATTCATTTAGTACCTCTGCAATTTCTACCGGTTCTATACAGACGTTCCCACCATCCCGTTTGATAGGTCCTACTCCTTCACACCTTATCTTCTTGCTCTTAACATACTTGTAGAATGCCTTGGGGTTTTCCTTTATCCTGTCTGCCAAGGCCTTCTCATGACCCCTTCTTGCTCTTCTAATTTCCCTCTTAAGTTCCTTCCTACTAGTCGTATACTCTTCTAGATTTCTAACATTACCAAGCTCCCTGAAACCTTTGTCGACTTTTCTTTTCTTCTTGACTAAATTTGTTACAGCTTTTGTGCACCACGGTTCCTGTAACCTACCATAACTCCCCTGTCTTATTGGAAGGTTGCTGTGCAGAGCTCCAGACACATTTTCCTTGAAATTTGCCACATTTCTTCTGTACATTTCCCTGAGAAAACCTCCTTCCAATTTATGCCTCTAATTTCCTGCCTAATAGCCTCATAATTGTCCTTACTCCAAATAAACACTTTCCTAGCTTCACTGATCCTATCTCTCTCCAATGCTAATGTAAAGTAGATAGAGTTATGATCACCATCCCCAAAAGGCTCACCCACTGAGAGATCTGACACCTGCCCAGGTTCATTCCCGAAGACCAAATCAAGTACAGCCTCTCCTCTTGTAGGCTTATCCACATACTGTGTCAGGAAGCCCTCCTGAACACACCTAACAAACTCCTCCCCATCTAAACCCCTTACCCTCGGGATATTCCAATCGATATTTGGGAAATTAAAATCTCCCATCACGACCACTCTGTTATTATCACATCTCTCCAGGATCTGCTTCCCAATCTGCTCCTCCACATCCCTACTACTATTGGGCGGCCTGTAGAAAACACCCAGTAAAATTATTGACCCCTTCCTGTTGCGAACCTCCATCCACAGAGATTCCGCAACAATCCTTCTGTGGCGTCCATCTTTTCTACAGCCGTGACACTATCCCTGATTAACCGTGCCACTCCCCCACCTCTTTTGCCTCCTTCCCTGTACCTCCTGAAACATCTGAAACCCGGCACTTGAAGTATCCAATCCTGTCCCTGAGATAACCAAATCTCTGTAATGGCCACCACATCACACTTCCAAGTAGTGATCCACGTTCTAAGCTCATCCATTTTGTTCACTACACTCCTTGCATTAAAGTAAAGACATCTCAACCCTTCGGTCTGAGCTCTCCCCTTCTCCGTCACCTGCCTATCCTCCCTCTCACACTGTCTACAAGCCCCTTTTATTTTTACTCTAACCTCCTCTCTCCCAGTCACCACATTTTGATTCCCACCCCCCAACCATTCTAGTTTAAACACTCCCCAGTAGCCTTAGCAAACCTTCCCGCCAGGATGTTGGTCCCCCTGGGATTTAAGTGAAACCCGTTCTTTTTGTACATAAGAACATAAGAAATAGGAGCAGGAGTAGGCCATCTAGCCCCTCGAGCCTGCCCCGCCATTCAATAAGATCATGGCTGATCTGACGTGGATCAGTACCACTTACCCGCCTGATCCCCATAACCCTTAATTCCCTTACCGATCAGGAATCCATCCATCCGCGCTTTAAACATATTCAGCGAGGTAGCCTCCACCACCTCAGTGGGCAGAGAATTCCAGAGATTCACCACCCTCTGGGAGAAGAAGTTCCTCCTCAACTCTGTCTTAAACCGACCCCCCTTTATTTTGAGGCTGTGTCCTCTAGTTTTAACTTCCTTACTAAGTGGAAAGAATCTCTCCGCCTCCACCCTATCCAGCCCCCGCATTATCTTATAAGTCTCCATAAGATCCCCCCTCATCCTTCTAAACTCCAACGAGTACAAACCCAATCTCCTCAGCCTCTCCTCATAATCCAAACCCCTCATCTCCGGTATCAACCTGGTGAACCTTCTCTGCACTCCCTCCAATGCCAATATATCCTTCCTCATATAAGGGGACCAATACTGCACACAGTATTCCAGCTGCGGCCTCACCAATGCCCTGTACAGGTGCATCAAGACATCCCTGCTTTTATATTCTATCCCCCTCGCAATACAGGCCAACATCCCATTTGCCTTCTTGATCACCTGTTGTACCTGCAGACTGGGCTTTTGCGTCTCATGCACAAGGACCCCCAGGTCCCTTTGCACGGTAGCATGTTTTAATTTGTTTCCATTGAGATAGTAATCCCATTTGTTATTATTTCCTCCAAAGTGTATAACCTCGCATTTATCAACGTTATACTCCATTTGCCATATCCTCGCCCACTCACTCAGCCTGTCCAAATCTCTCTGCAGATCTTCTCCGTCCTCCTGCAGTAGAGTGTGACAGTTGGTGTCTCAGTGAGGGAGTGCTGCTCGGGCTGCAGTAGAGAGTGACAGTTGGTGTCTCAGTGAGGGAGTGCTGCTCGGGCTGCAGTAGAGAGTGACAGTTGGGGAAGTGTGGGGAAGTTTTTTTTTTTTTTGTTTTCTTTTTTTCTTGCTGGTAATGGCTTCAGGGATGGCAGTTCAGGCAGTATGCTGCATCTCCTGTGGGATGTATGTGGTGAGGAAATCCAGTAGTGTTTCAGGAGATTTTAGTTGTAAGAAGTGCATTAGATTGCAGCTTCTGGAGGAGCGTGTAAAGGAGCTGGAGGGGGAGGTAGAGGAACTCCGCATAATTCGGGAGGCGGAGGTGGAAGTTGATAGGAGTTATAGAGAAATAGTAACTCCTAGAAATGAGGCTTGGGTCAATGCCAGGAGGAGGGGTAAGAAGCAATCGGGAAGACAATCCCCTGGGGCGGTTCCCCTCCATAATAGGTTTTCGGTGCTGGAGGCTACAGTTGAGGAGGAATCAACTGAGCATAGAGAGCAGATCTCTGGGGGTGAGCCGAGTGAGAAAGCTCAGGTGGTTAGGGGCTGTAAAAGACTGGGCCTTGTGATTGGGGACTCCACAATTAAGGGGACAGATAGGAGGGTCGGAACTAAAGGTAGGGACTCAGGGTTGGTGTGTTGCCTACCAGGGGCTGGGGTCCGGGATGTGTCTGACAGGGTATTCAGGACTCTTAGGGGGGAGGGAGATAAACCACAAGTTATTGTACATGTGGGGACACACGACATAGGGAGGATAGGGGAAGGGGATATTAGGCAGGGATTTATGGAGTTGGGGTGGAAACTAAAGGCCAAGACTGACAGAGTGGTTATCTCTGGACTCTTGCCTGTACCACGGGATAGTTTAGAGAGGAATAGGGAGAGGGAAGGTTTGAATTCATGGCTGAGGGGATGGTGCAGGAGGGAGGGGTTCAGGTACTTAAGCAATTGGGGCTCGTACTGGGGAAGGTGTGACCTCTATGAGAAGGATGGTCTACACCTTAATCAGAAGGGGACCAATATCCTGGGGGGTAAATTTGCTAAGGCCATGCAGGGAGGTTTAAACTGATTCGGGGGGGGGGAGGGATCCTGAGTAGTGGGGCTGAAAGTGAGGGATGCATGGATGGGGACTGCAATGCACGGCATTGCAGAGGTGGGGTGGAGCAGGGTTTGAAATGTGTATACTTCAATGCCAGGAGTATTCGCAATAAAGTGGGTGAACTTGCAGCGTGGATCAGTACCTGGGACTTCGATGTTGTGGCTATTTCAGAGACATGGATAGAGCAGGGGCAGGAATGGATGCTGCAGGTCCCGGGGTTCAAATGTTTTAGTCGAAGTAGGGAAGGAGGTAGAAGAGGGGGAGGGGTAGCATTATTGGTCAGAGATTGTATCACAGTGTCAGAGAGGAGGTTTGATGAGGACTTATCTGTTGAGGTAGTATGGGCGGAGATTAGAAATAGGAGAGGAGAGGTCACCCTGTTGGGAGTCTTTTATAGACCTCCTAAAAGTTCTAGAGAGGTTGAGGAAAGGATTGCGGAGTCAATCCTGCTTAGGAGTGAAAGTAATAGGGCAATTGTTATGGGGGATTTTAACTTGACTAATATTGACTGGAATTGTTATAGCTCTAGCTCGTTAGAGGGGTCAGTTTTTGTTCAAAGCGTGCAGGAAGGTTTTTTGACTCAGTATGTAGACAGGCCAACTAGAGGTGAGGCTATATTGGATCTGGTGCTGGGAAATGAGCCAGACCAGGTGCTAGACTTGGAAGTTGGTGTGCATTTTGGTGATAGTGACCACAATTCGGTTACGTTCACCTTAGTGATGGAAAGGGATAGGCATGAACCTCGGGCCAGTGGTTTTAGCTGGGGGAAGGGTAATTATGAGGCTATTAGGAGAGAATTAGGAAACATAGGTTGGACTAGGAGATTACAGGGACTGGGAACGTCCGACATGTGGAGTTTTTTCAAGGAGCAGCTACTGCGAGTCTGTGATAGGTATGTCCCTGTCAGGCAAGGAGGAATTGGTAGGGCTAGGGAACCGTGGTGCACCAAAAAAGTTTCTTTGTTGGTTAAAAAGAAAAAGGAGGCTTATGTTCGGATGAGACGTGAGCACTCGGGTAGTGCACTAGAAAGCTTTAGATTGGCTAAGAGGGAGTTGAAGAGCGAGCTTAGAAGGGCTAAAAGGGGACATGAGAAGACTTTGGCGGATAGGGTTAAAGAGAATCCTAAGGCGTTCTATAGGTATGTCAAGAACAGAAGGTTGGTTAGGGCAAGTTTAGGGCCAGTTATAGATGGCAGAGGGAAGTTATGTGTGGAACCGGAGGAGATTGGTGAAGCATTGAACCAATATTTCTCTTCGGTGTTCACGCAAGGGGACATGAATATAGCTGAGGAGGACACTGGGTTGCAAGGGAGTAGAATAGACAGTATTACAGTTGATAAGGAGGATGTGCAGGATATTCTGGAGGGTCTGAAAATAGATAAATCCCCTGGTCCGGATGGGATTTATCCAAGGATTCTCTGGGAGGCAAGAGAAGTGATTGCAGAGCCTCTGGCTCTGATCTTCAGGTCGTCGTTGGCCTCTGGTATAGTACCAGAAGATTGGAGGTTAGCGAATGTTGTCCCATTGTTTAAGAAGGGGAACAGAGACTTCCCCGGGAATTATAGACCGGTGAGTCTCACTTCTGTTGTCGGCAAGATGTTGGAAAAAATTATAAGGGATAGGATTTATAATTATTTGGAGAGTAATGAATTGATAGGTGATAGTCAGCATGGTTTTGTGGCAGGTAGGTCGTGCCTTACTAACCTTATTGAGTTTTTTGAGAAAGTGACCAAGGAGGTGGATGGGGGCAAGGCAGTGGACGTGGTATATATGGATTTTAGTAAGGCGTTTGATAAGGTTCACCATGGTAGGCTTCTGCAGAAAATGCAGATGTATGGGATTGGGGGTGATCTAGGAAATTGGATCAGGAATTGGCTAGCGGATAGGAAACAGAGGGTGGTGGTTGATAGTAAATATTCATCATGGAGTGCGGTTACAAGTGGTGTACCTCAGGGATCTGTTTTGGGGCCACTGCTGTTTGTAATATTTATTAATGATCTGGATGAGGGTATAGTTGGGTGGATTAGCAAATTTGCTGATGACACCAAAGTCGGTGGTGTGGTAGACAGTGAGGAAGGGTGTCGTAGTCTGCAGGAAGACTTAGACAGGTTGCAAAGTTGGGCCGAGAGGTGGCGGATGGAGTTTAATGCGGAGAAGTGTGAGGTAATTCACTTTGGTAGGAATAACAGATGTGTTGAGTATAGGGCTAACGGGAGGACTTTGAATAGTGTGGAGGAGCAGAGGGATCTAGGTGTATGTGTGCATAGATCCCTGAAAGTTGGGAATCAAGTAGATAAGGTTGTTAAGAAGGCATATGGTGTCTTGGCGTTTATTGGTAGGGGGATTGAATTTAGGAGTCGTAGCGTTATGTTGCAACTGTACACAACTCTGGTGCGGCCGCACTTGGAGTACTGTGTGCAGTTCTGGTCCCCACATTACAGGAAGGATGTGGAGGCTTTGGAGAGGGTGCAGAGGAGGTTTACCAGGATGTTGCCTGGTATGGAGGGGAGATCCTATGAGGAGAGGCTGAGGGATTTGGGATTGTTTTCGCTGGAAAGGCGGCGGCTAAGAGGGGATCTTATTGAAACATATAAGATGATTAGAGGTTTAGATAGGGTGGATAGTGATAGCCTTTTTCCTCTGATGGAGAAATCCAGCACGAGGGGGCATGGCTTTAAATTGAGGGGGGGTAGTTATAGAACCGATGTCAGGGGTAGGTTCTTTACCCAGAGGGTGGTGAGGGATTGGAATGCCCTGCCAGCATCAGTAGTAAATGCGCCTAGTTTGGGGGCGTTTAAGAGATCCGTAGATAGGTTCATGGACGAAAAGAAATTGGTTTAGGTTGGAGGGTCACAGTTTTTTTTTTGTTTTTTTTTTAACTGGTCGGTGCAACATCGTGGGCCGAAGGGCCTGTTCTGCGCTGTAATGTTCTATGTTCTTTGTTCTATGTTCCACTCGATTCACTTTTCCACTTATCTTTGTGTCGTCTGCAAACTTCGTTACCCTACACTCCGTCCCCTCCTCCAGATCATCTATATAAATGGTAAACAGTTGCGGCCCGAGTACCGATCCCTGCGGCACGCCACTAGTTACCTTCCTCCAACCGGAAAAACACCCATTTATTCCGACTCTTTGCTTCCTGTCGGATAGCCAGTCCCCAATCCACTTTAACACACTACCCCCAACTCCGTGTGCCCTAATCTTCTTCAGCAGCCTTTTATGGGGCACCTTATCAAACGCCTTTTGGAAATCCAAAAACACCGCATCCACCTGTTTTCCTCCATCAACCGCCCTAGTCACATCTTCATAAAAATCCAACATGTTCGTCAAGCACGACTTTCCCCTCATGAATCCATGCTGCGTCTGATTGATCGAACCATTTCTATCCAGATGCCCTGCTATCTCCTCTTTAATAATGGATTCCAGCATTTTCCCTACTATAGACGTTAAGCTGACCGGCCTATAGTTACCCGCCTTTTGTCTCCTTCCTTTTTTAAACAGCGGCGTAACATTAGCCGTTTTCCAATCAACCGGCACTACCCCAGAATGCAACGAGTTTTGATAAATAATCACTAACGCATCCACTATTACCTCTGACATTTCTTTCAATACCCTGGGATGCATTCCATCCGGACCCGGGGACTTATCCACCTTCAGTCCCATTAGTCTACCCAGCACTGCCTCTCTGGTAACATTAATTGTATTAAGTATTTCTCCTGCTGCCAACCCTCTATCGTTAATATTTGGCAAACTATTTGTGTCCTCCACCGTGAAGACTGACACAAAAAACTTATTTAAAGACTCAGCCATATCCTCATTTCCCACTATTAACTCCCCCCTCTCGTCCTCCAAGGGTCCAACATTCACTCTAGCCACTCTATTCCTTTTTATATATTTATAAAAACTTTTACTATCATTTTTTATATTAATTGCTAGCCTAGCTTCATAGTCTATCCTTCCTTTCTTTATCGCTTTCTTAGTCTCTCTTTGTTGTTTCTTAAATTTTTCCCAATCACTTGTTTCTCCACTATTTGTGGCCACTCTGTACGCAGCTGTTTTTATTTTAATACTCTCCTTTATTTCCTTCGTTATCCACGGCTGGTTCTCCCTTTTCTTACAATCCTTGTTTTTTGCTGGAATATATTTTTGCTGAGAACTGAAAAGGATCTCCTTAAAAATCCTCCACTGTTCCTCAGCTATCCTACCTGCCAGCCTGCTCTCCCAGTCTACCTTAGCCAATTCATCCCTCATCCTATCATATTTCCCTCTGTTCAAACAGAGGACACTGGTTTGGGACCAAACTTTCTCCTCTTCCATCTGAATCAGAAATTCGACCATATTGTGGTCACTAGACCCAAGAGGGTCCTTCACAATAAGATCCTTAATTCTACCTACCTCGTTACACAATACCAGATCCAAAATAGCTCGTTCCCTCGTCGGTTCCGTAACATGCTGTTCAAGGAAACTATCCCGACAGCATTCTAAGAACTCTTCCTCCATTCCACCCTTACCGACTTGAGTCTGCCAGTCAATGTGCATGTTGAAGTCCCCCATGATTATTGCCGTTCCGTTTTTACACGCATCCCTTATCTGCTTGTTTATAGCCCTCCCTACCTCAACATTATTATTTGGGGGCCTATATACCACACCTACTAGTGTCTTTCTCCCTCTACTATTCCTCATCTCTACCCATAATGATTCCACGTTTTGTTCCTCAGAGCCTATGTCATCCCTCAGTACTACCCTGATATTATCTCTTATTAATAGCGCGACCCCACCACCTTTTCCTTCCTGTCTATTCTTCCTAAACGCCTGATACCCCTGGATATTCATCTCCCAGTCCTGGTCACCTTTCAGCCACGTTTCTGTAATGGCCACTAGATCGTACCCACTCGTGCTGATTTGCACCATCAACTCATTTACCTTGTTCCGAATGCTTCGTGCATTCAGGCAAAGTGTCCTTATTCCAGCTTTTATCTGGACCCGCTTTGATGAGTCGCGAACACCCTCTCCCTCTACTCCCTTATCTAAATTACCGCCTTCATTCACTTGCACCCTCTCCTCTACCATTAATTTTGTAATTCCCCTTACCCCTGCATCCTCCACCCCATCAATTAGTTCCTTGATCCTAGTCAACTCTTCTAGCTCCCCTCCCCCCAACCTATCTAGTTTAAATTCTCCCCAGTAACCTTAGCCAACCTACCGGCCAGGATATTGGTCCCCGTGTGATTCAAGTTCCACCCGTTTTTTGTATACAGATCACCCCTGCCCCTAAAGAGGTCCCAATGGTCCAGGAACCTGAATCCCTGCCCCCTGCACCAGTCCCTCAGCCACACATTCATCTTCCACCTCACTCCATTCCTGCCCTCACCTTCCCGTGGCACAGGCAGTAATCCTGAGATTACTACCTTTGCTTTCCTCTTTCTCAGCTGTCTCCCTAATTCCCTGTACTCCCTTTTCATGACCCCTTCTCCCTTCCTACCCACATCAGCGGTACCAATATGTACCGCTACCTCAGGCTCCTCTCCCTCCCACCTCAGGATTTCCGGGACGCGACTAGCGACATCCTGGATCCCGGCCCCAGGGAGGCAGACCACCATGCGAGAATCCCGCCTACCTCCGCAGAAACGCCTGTCTGTCCCCTTCACCATTGAGTCCCCGATTAATACCGCCTTCCTCCTCTTTTCCTTAGCCCTCTGAGTTACAGGGCTGGACTCCACTGCGGAGACACGGCCACTGCTGCTTCCCCCAGGCGGGCTGTCCCCCCCAGCAGTACTCAAGCAGGAGTACTTGTTGTGCAGGGGCAAATCCACTGGGGTGCTCTCAACCACCCTAGCCTTACCCTTCCTGGCCATCACCCACTTGGCCTCCTCCCGTTGCCCTGGTGTGACCACCTGATGATAGCTCTTGTCTATCACCTCCTCATTCTCCCTCATCAGCCTAAGATCCTCGAGCTGCAGTTCCAGCTCCCTAACACGGTCCCTCAGGAACCGCAGCTCGACACACCCCTCACAGATGTGGATGTCCGGGAGGCCAGATGCCTCCAGGACCTCCCACATCCTACACTGGGAACAACACACTGGTTTCACACTCATACTGGACACTTTATGTCAAGTAAGACAGTGAAAAGTTAATAAGAGTGTAAGGAAACAAAAACTCACCCCTGCTCGTCCAAGCCCTGTGAGCCAAAGCCCTGACAGCTCACTCAACTTCCCACTCACTCTGCTGCCCGCTACGATGCTGCCCGCTGTATACTTTGGTGTGCTTTTAAACCCTCCAAAAACTTCCCCAGGCCTCTCCTGGCCCGACTTCCGGTTTTGAAAAAAACCTCCGATTTTAAACCCAAAATTAACTGAAAAAATAAAGAATTAATTAAAGTCAGAAAACCCACTCTCTTACCCTCAGCCTGCTCCTGGGAACAAATCCCTGATATTAACAACTGATATTAAACCCAAACAACTGAGATTAAACCCAAACAACTGATATTAAACCCAGAACAACTGAGATTAAACCCAGAACAACTGATATTAAACCCAAACAACTGAGATTAAACCCAAAACAACTGAGATTAAACCTAAACAACTGATATTAAACCCAAACAACTGAGATTAAACCCAGAACAACTGATATTAAACCCAAACAACTGATATTAAACCCAAACAACTGAGATTAAATCCAAACAACTGATATTAAACCCAAACAACTGAGATTAAACCCAAATAACTGATATTAAATCCAAACAACTGAGATTAAACCCAAACAACTGAGATTAAACCCAAACAACTGAGATTAAACCCAAACAACTGAGATTAAACCCAAATAACTGATATTAAATCCAAACAACTGAGATTAAACCCAAACAACTGAGATTAAACCCAAACAACTGAGATTAAACCCAAACAACTGAGATTAAATCCAAACAACTGAGATTAAATCCACAACAACTGGGATTAAACCCAAACAACTGAGATTAAACCCAAACAACTGAGATTAAATCCAAACAACTGAGATTAAATCCAAACAACTGAGATTAAATCCAAACAACTGATATTAAACCCAAACCACTGAGATTAAATCCAAACAACTGAGATTAAACCCACAACAACTGAGATTAAACCCACAACAACTGGGATTAAACCCAAACAACTGAGATTCAATCCAAACAACTGAGATTAAACCCACAACAACTGAGATTAAATCCAAACAACTGATATTAAACCCAAACAACTGAGATTAAATCCAAACAACTGACATTAAACCCAAACAACTGAGATTAAACCCAAACAACTGAGATTAAACCCAAACAACTGAGATTAAACCCAAACAACTGAGATTAAATCCAAACAACTGACATTAAACCCAAACAACTGAGATTAAACCCAAACAACTGAGATTAAACCCAAACAACTGAGATTAAACCCAAACAACTGAGATTAAACCCAAACAACTGAGATTAAATCCAAACAACTGAGATTAAATCCACAACAACTGAGATTAAATCCAAACAACTGAGATTAAACCCAAACAACTGAGATTAAACCCAAACAACTGAGATTAAATCCAAACAACTGACATTAAACCCAAACAACTGAGATTAAACCCAAACAACTGAGATTAAACCCAAACAACTGAGATTAAACCAAAACAACTGAGATTAAACCCAAACAACTGAGATTAAACCCAAATAACTGATATTAAATCCAAACAACTGAGATTAAACCCAAACAACTGAGATTAAACCCAAACAACTGAGATTAAACCCAAACAACTGAGATTAAATCCAAACAACTGAGATTAAATCCACAACAACTGGGATTAAACCCAAACAACTGAGATTAAACCCAAACAACTGAGATTAAATCCAAACAACTGAGATTAAATCCAAACAACTGAGATTAAATCCAAACAACTGATATTAAACCCAAACCACTGAGATTAAATCCAAACAACTGAGATTAAACCCACAACAACTGAGATTAAACCCACAACAACTGGGATTAAACCCAAACAACTGAGATTCAATCCAAACAACTGAGATTAAACCCACAACAACTGAGATTAAATCCAAACAACTGATATTAAACCCAAACAACTGAGATTAAATCCAAACAACTGACATTAAACCCAAACAACTGAGATTAAACCCAAACAACTGAGATTAAACCCAAACAACTGAGATTAAACCCAAACAACTGAGATTAAATCCAAACAACTGACATTAAACCCAAACAACTGAGATTAAACCCAAACAACTGAGATTAAACCCAAACAACTGAGATTAAACCCAAACAACTGAGATTAAACCCAAACAACTGAGATTAAATCCAAACAACTGAGATTAAATCCACAACAACTGAGATTAAATCCAAACAACTGAGATTAAACCCAAACAACTGAGATTAAACCCAAACAACTGAGATTAAATCCAAACAACTGACATTAAACCCAAACAACTGAGATTAAACCCAAACAACTGAGATTAAACCCAAACAACTGAGATTAAACCCAAACAACTGAGATTAAATCCAAACAACTGAGATTAAATCCACAACAACTGAGATTAAATCCAAACAACTGAGATTAAACCCAAACAACTGAGATTAAATCCAAACAACTGAGATTAAATCCACAACAACTGAGATTAAATCCACAACAACTGGGATTAAACCCGAACAACTGAGATTAAACCCAAACAACTGAGATTAAACCCAAACAACTGAGATTAAACCCAAACAACTGAGATTAAACCCAAACAACTGAGATTAAATCCAAACAACTGAGATTAAATCCACAACAACTGGGATTAAACCCGAACAACTGAGATTAAACCCAAACAACTGAGATTAAACCCAAACAACTGATATTAAACCCAAACAACTGAGATTAAACCCAAACAACTGATATTAAACCCAAACAACTGAGATTAAATCCAAACAACTGACATTAAACCCAAACAACTGAGATTAAATCCAAACAACTGAGATTAAATCCACAACAACTGAGATTAAATCCACAACAACTGGGATTAAACCCGAACAACTGAGATTAAACCCAAACAACTGAGATTAAACCCAAACAACTGAGATTAAATTAAATTAAATTAAACTGTACAGGTCGCACCTGCCCCTAAAGAGATGAAGAGTAATTTCTTTACTCTAATGGCAATGAATCTTTGGAATTCTCTAACTCGGAGTTATGGGTGCTCCTTTGTTGAATAAATATAAGGCTGGAGCAGACAGATTTGTGGTGTCATAAAATTAGGGGATATGGGGGTGGGTGGGAAAGTGAAGATAAAGCCCAGGATCAGTCAGGATTGGACTGAGTGGCAGAGCAGGCTTGAGGGGCCAAATGGCCTCCTCCTGCTCTTATTTCTTATGTTCTTCTATCTTGTGAACTGCGAGTGTTCATTAGCAGAAAAGCCGGAAAAATATTCAAAGTGAAGCAGGGAGAGGAAGATGAATCCATGGGAAGACAGAGAGTTGAGAATCTGAGAGATAGGCCAGACAACAAGGTGAGTTTCAAACCGTTCCAGGGTGGTTTTAGCTCCTAATTCGATAATCTGGACATCTCTCCAAAAGAAACAGATTTGAAACATTGTGGTCAAGTATTTTGAGATTTATTAAGCACACATTGCATACATTTACACACCCACTTAACTGAGAAACCCACATGTGATGGTGATGGGCTCGAACACGTTACAGTTCCCAGCTGAATAATCAGTTAAACAGACACTTTGCAATCAAAACCCTCGTGATTTTCTCCTGTTTCTTCCGAGGCTTTTCTGAGGCATAGGTTTGGGTTTGTGAAAGCCCATTAATGAGAATCTGATAGACCTGATCGTGTAAAGAAAAAAACAGAAAAAGACAAGCTGTACAGACTCGGCAGGTCAGGCAGGAACTGCGGAGTGAAACACAGTTAATGTTTCAGCTCAAAAGCCAGCACATTGACTCGAAATACTAAATTTTACTGATCTCCACAGACGTTGTTTTGCTGAGAGTGCATCCTTGGCAGGATTTTCCTGTGATTTTAGTCCTAATCATATCTTGCTCACATGAGCAGCCTGGGAATGGAGGGATACAAACGATTGGTCTAGTTGGACCAAGGAGCGGCACAGGCTTGGAGGGCCGAAGGGCCTGTTTCCTGTGCTGTACTGTTCTTTGTTCTTTGTTACACTTTTACATCTTCACAATGGGACCAACAGGGACCGTTCACCGGTTCTATGAATCGAATGGAGTGAAGATACAAACATATTGCTTCCTGCTCCACCAGCAGTATCACTACTCCAGATAAGGAGGATCTGATTGGAGCCAGCATATATCAATTTGGTTAATAAAGCTGATGTAATTTCTTCTTTCACTGGGTTCGTGAGATCAGTTGTCAAATATTTCACTTTTCATACACTCACTTCCTATTCTATAGATAAAACAATAAGCCTGTATTCTATTCTGTACCGACCAACATCAACCTGTCACAACCTTCAGAAAAAGGATGATATCTCCCCAGAATTTAGCTTGGATTAACAGTGGTCTGTTTGCCCATTCACAGGGGGCCCATTCTCAGGGGGCTCCACACAGATCATTCTCTCATTAAGCAGAAAGTTAAAAATGGTCAATGTTGGGTCAATCTCTGTCCAACAGCCCAGTAGTCAGTATTTTCAAATTGAGGGTATGTTTCCCTATTTAACAAAGCAAAAGCTAAAGTTCCCACAATCCTGTCACATGAAGAAGAATCAATAATGATGTAACAGTAGCACACAGCGAGCAATGAATCCTTTGCTAGCTACTTAACATTGTAAGGCAGGACGATTAGTGAGCAAAGCTGTCAAACACACAGGCCATCATGCGCTGACTGATACAATCCATCACCAACAATCTTCTGGAGTAAGCCACAGCCGAGAGTTAATCATCTGCAATACTCAAATGAAGATCCACATCCGGAAATCGATTCTTGAGTGACAGCTGCAGCTATATCACAGACAGGAGACATAATTCATATTGCAGTGAGGGTGCAGGGAAATTGTGAAGTAGAGTTTGGGGACAAAAAGTCACATTCACTGCCAATCACTGTCTGGAACTGCACTGGCCATACGGAACAGGTGACATTGCTTCCAACGTTTGTAGTGAAAATGGGACTGGAGAAATGAGTTCAGTGAGGGAGCGAGAGAAGCAAAGGGGAGACTGGATGAAGCAAAGAAAAAGACAGAGAAATAGAGATGGGCACAGAAAGAAAAGGGAGAAAAAGAAAGAGCAGGACAGACTCAAGGAAAAGAGAGAGAGGGAGGGATGGAGACAAAGCAAGTGGCCGAGTAAGACAGAAGGTGAGAAGAGAGAGAGACAAACATTGAAGGTCGGAGAGAGAGAGATGACAAGAGATCAAGACAGAGAGAGAGAGAGAGTTAGCAAGAAATTGAGAGGGAGACAGAGGACAGACATTGAGGCAGCAACAGAGATGGATAGAGGGAGAAAGAGAGCAAAGGAAAGAGAGAGGAAGACAGAGAGAGAGAGAGAGGTGATCTTGGGGTCAGCAGAGCAATGTGAGGTTGTTTCAGACTTTCTTTGCCCTCAATCTGTGAGGGGTTTGGACCAATGGGACTGGACTGTGACAATGCTCCCCACTTCAGCTACACTATAGAGGTTCAGACACCAACGCAGGAACAGGAGGAGGCCACTCGGCCCTTCAACAGGAGGGTGGTCTGGATAATACAAGGATAATCAGCAGGATAGTGAAGCTGCTTTTAATCTGACATGGAGCTCCTGATCTGTGAATTCAGAGTGAGAGGCAGGAATTGATGTCACCAATATTTAATCTCCAAACAGATTCTCACCTCAAGAATAATGTTCTGCATCACTTCAACACCAACATGTCCCATGAATTTAATCACCAATTTAATCTGCGTGCCGCCAATGCCTAAAGACAAAAATCACAATTTTAGAAGGTTAAACACACTCAGCAACCACACTCTGGTGCCTGTTAGGGACACTGAGGGAGCATTTAGCATGGCCAATGCAACTAAGCAACACGTCTTTCAGACTGTGGGAGGAAACTGGAAGGAAAGCACCCAAAGGAAACCCACGCAGACATGGGGAGAATGTGCAGACTCCGCGCAGACAGTGACCCAAGCTGGGAATCGAACCCGTGTCCCTGGCGAGGCAACAATGCGAACCACTGTGCCTCTGAGATACAGGAAAATGAGAGTGTGTGAGGGAGAGATACAACAAACTACAGAAAATGTGTGAGTGTGAGGAACAGATACAGCAAGATACAGAGAATGTGAGAATGAGAGAGAATGATGCTGCCGATATATGGAATGTGAGCGAGAGAGGGATACTGCCAGATATCTATATATGTATATATACATATATATATGGGATCAGAGGTGAGCTGGCAAGGTGGAAACAGAATTGGCTCAGTCATAGAAGACAGAGGGTAGCAGTGGAAGGGTTTCTGAACGGAGGGCTGTGACAAGTGGCGTTCCTCAGGGATCAGGACTGGGACCTTTGCTGTTTGTAATATATATAAATGATTTGGAGGAAAATGTAACTGGATTGATTAGTAAGTTTGCGGACGACACAAAGGTTGGTGGGTTTGCGGATAGCAATGAGGACCATGAGAGGACACAGCAGGATATAAATCGTTTGGAGGCTTGGGTGGAGAGATGGCAGATGGAGTTTAATCCGGACAAATGTGAGGTAATGCATTTGGGAAGGTCTAATACAGATGGAAAGATACAGTAAATGGCAGAACCATGAAGTGTATTGATAGAGGGATCTGGGTGTACAGGTACACAGGTCACTGAAAGTGGCAATGCAGGTGGAGAAGGTAGTCAAGAAGGCATACGGCATGCTTGCCTTCATCAGCCGGGGCATTGAGTTTAAAAATTGGCAAGTCATGTTGCAGCTTTATTAAACCTTAGTTGGGCCGCACTTGGAATATCGTGCTCAATTCTGGTCGCCACACTACCAGAAGGATTGGAGGCTTTGGAGAGGGTACAGAAAAGATTTACCAGACCGTTGCCTGGTACAGAGGGCATTACCTATGAGGAGAGGTTGGAGAAACTTGGTTTGTTCTATTTGGAATGACGGAGGTTGAGGGGCGACCTGATAGAAGTCTACAAGATTATGAGAGGCATGGACACAGTGGATAGTCAGAAGCTTTTTCCCAGGGTGGAAGAGTCAATTACTAGGGGGCATAGGTTTAAGGTGCGAGGGGCAAGGTTTAAAGGAGATGTACGAGGCAGGTTTTTTACACAAAGGGTGTGGGTGCCTGGAACTCGCTGCTGGGGTTGTAGTGGAAGCAGATACGACAGTGAGTTTTAAGAGGCGTCTGGACAAATACATGAATAGTATGGGAGTAGAAGGATATGGTCCCCAGAAGGGTAGGGGGTTTTAGTTCAGTTAGGCAGCATGGTCGGTGCAGGCTAGGAGGGCCGAAGGGCCTGTTCTTATGCTGTAATTTTCTTTGTTCTTTGTTCTTTCTTTGACATAGAGAATGTGTGCTTGTGAGAAATACAACAAGCTAGAGAGAATATGTCTCTGTGTGAAAGGGAGATACAGCAGAATATAGCGAATGTGTGTACAAAAGAGTGAGTATAAAGAGCTTGGTAGGAAGTTAAAAAGCAGGACCCCAGGGGTAGTAATCTCAGGATTGCTACCTGTGCCACGTGCCAGTGAGGGTAAGAGTAGGATGCTCGGGCGGATGAACACGTGGCTGAGGAACTGGTGCAGGGGGCAGGGTTTCAGATTTCTAGATCATTGGGACCTCTTCTGGGGCAGTTGGGACCGGTACAAGAGAGACGGGTTACACCTGAACTACAAGGGGACCAATATGCTTGCAGGGAGGTTTGCTAGTGCTATTGGGGAGGGTTTAAGCTAGATTTGCAGGGGGATGGGAACCAGAGTGCCAGAGCAGGTAGTGGAGCGGGGGTGAAAATAAATGATGTTAATAGTTCATGCAAAATCACAAATAGAAGGGTTGTGTCTGGTGGTAATAATCTTCTGAGGTGTGTCTATTTCAATGCCAGGAGTATTGTGGGGAAGGCAGACGAGCTGAGGGCGTGGATTGACACATGGAATTATGACATTATAGCCATTAGTGAAACTTGGCTACAGGAGTGGCAGGACTGGCAGCTCAATGTTCCAGAGTTCCGATGTTTCGGACGTGATAGAGGCAGAGGGATGAAGGGTGGCATTGCTAGTCAGGGAAAATGTTACAGCAGTGCTCAGGCAGGACAGATTAGAGGGCTTGTCTGCCAAGGCCATATGGGTGGAGCTGAGAAACAGGAAAGGTATGACCATGTTAATGGGGTTGTATTATGGACCACCCAATAGTCAGCGAGAATTGGAGGACCAAATCTGCAGAGAGATAGCAGACAACTGTAGGAAACATAAAGTTGTGATAGTAGGGGATTTTAATTTTCCACATATAGATTGGGACTCCCATATTGTTAAAGGTCTAGATGGGTTAGAGTTTGTAAAATGTGTCCAGGAACATTTTCTAAATCAATAAATAGAGGTACCAACTAAAGAGGATGCAATATTAGATCTCCTATTCGGAAACAAAGAACAAAGAACAGTACAGCACAGGAAACAGGCCCTTCGGCCCTCCAAGCCTGTGCCGATAATTGGTCCAACTAGACCATTCATTTGTATCCCTCCATTCCCAGACTGCTCATGTGACTATCCAGGTAAGTCTTAAACAATGTCAGCGAGTCTGCCTCCACCACCCTACTTGGCTGTGCATTCCAGGCTCCCACCACTCTCTGTGTAAAAAACGTCCCTCTGATATCTGAGTTATACCTTGCCCCTCTCACCTTGAGCCGTGACCCCTCGTGATCGTCACCTCCGACCTGGGAAAAAGCTTCCCACTGTTCACCCTATCTATACCCTTCATAATCTTGTACACCTCTATTAGGTCTCCCCTCATTCTCCGTTTTTCCAGGGAGAACAAGCCCAGTTTAACCAATCTCTCCTCATAGCTAAGACCCTCCATACCAGGCAACATCCTGGTAAACCTTCCCTGCACTCTCTCTAAAGCCTCCACGTCCTTCTGGTAGTGCGGCGACCAGAACTGGACGCAGTACTCCAAATGTGGCCTAACCAGCGTTCTATACAGCTGCAACATCAGACTCCAGCTTTTATACTATATACCCCGCCCTATAAAGGCAAGCATACCATATGCCTTCTTCACCACCTTCTCCACCTGTCCTGCCACCTTCAAGGATTCGTAGACTTGCACACCTAGGACCCTCTGTGTTTCTATAATCTTGATGGCTCTGCCATTTATTGTATAACTCCCCCCTACATTAGTTCTTCCAAAATGCATCACTTCGCATTTATCTGGATTAAATTCCATCTGCCATTTCACCGCCCAATTTTCCAGCCTATCTATATCTTGCTGTATTGTCCGATAATGTTCATCGCTATCTGCAAGTCCAGTCATCTTCGTGTCATCTGCAAACTTGCTGATAACACCAGTTACACCTTCTTCCAAATCATTTATATATATCACAAATAGCAGAGGTCCCAGTACAGAGCCCTGCGGAACACCACTGGTAAGGAGTTTAACAACACCAGGATAAAGTCCAACAGGTTTAATTGGTAGCAAAAGCCACACAAGCTTTCGGAGCCCCAAGCCCCTTCACAGCATGAACACCACTGGTCACAGAGCTCCAGCCGGAAAAAGACCCTTTGACTGCTACCCTCTGTCTCCTGTGGCCAAGCCAGTTTTCTACCCATCTAGCCACCTCTCCTTGTATCCCATCAGCCTTAACCTTCTTAACCAACCTGCCATGAGGGACTTTGTCAAATGCAAACTTTGCCAAACGAGTTAGGACAAGTGACCGAAGTGTGTGTAGGGGAACACTTTGGTTCCAGTGATCATAACGCCATTAGTTTCAACTTGATCATGGATAAAGATAGATCTGGTCCTCAGGTTGAGGTTCTAAACTGGAAAAAGGCCAAGTTTGAAGAAATGAGAAAGGATCTAAAAAGCGTGGATTGGGACAGGCTGTTCTCTGGCAAGGATGTGATTGGTAAGTGGGAGGCCTTCAAAGGAGAAATTTTGAGAGTGCAGAGTTTGTATGTTCCTGTCAGGATTAAAGACAAAGTGAATAAGGATAAGAAACCTTGGTTCTCGAGGGATATTGGAACTCTGATAAAGAAGAAGAGAGAGATGTATGACATGTATAGGCAACAGGGAGCAAATAAGATGCTTGAGGAGCATAAAAAGTGCAAGAAAATACTTAAGAAAGAAATCAGGAGGGCTAAAAGAAGACATGAGGTTGCTTTGGCAGACAAGGTGAAGGATAATTCTAAGAGCTTCTACAGGTATATTAAGAGCAAAAGGATAGTAAGGGATAAAATTGGTCCTCTTGAAGATCAGAGTGGTCGGCTATGTATGGAACCAAAAGAAATGGGGGAGATATTAAATGGGTTTTTGCATTCGTATTTACTAAGGAAACTGGCATGGAGTCTATGGAAATAAGGCAAACAAGTAGGGAGGTCATGGAACATATACAGATTAAAGGGGAGGAGGTGCTTGCTGTCTTGAGGCAAATCAGAGTAGATAAATCCCTGGGACCGGACAGGGTATTCCGTCGGACCTTGAAGGAGACGAGTGTTGAAATTGCAGGGGCCCTGGCAGATATATTTAAAATGTCGGTATCCACGGGTGAGGTGCCGGATGATTGGAGGATAGCTCATGTTGTTCCGTTGTTTAAAAAAGGCTCAAAAAGTAATGCGGGAAATTATAGGCCGGTAAGTTTGATGTCAGTAGTAGGTAAATTATTGGAAGGAGTACTAAGAGATCGGATCTACAAATATTTGGACAGACAGTGACTTATTAGGGAGAGTCAACATGGCTTTGTGCGTGGTAGGTCATGTTTAACCAATCTATTAGAGCTTTTCAAGGAGGTTACCAGGAAAGTGGATGAAGGGAAGGCAGTGGATGTTGTCTACATGGACTTCAGTAAGGCCTTTGACAAGGTCCCGCATGGGAGGTTAGTTAGGAAGGTTCAGTCGCCAGGTATACATGGAGAGGTAGTAAACTGGATTAGACATTGGCTCAATGAAAGATCACAGTAAGAGTTTTAACAACACCAGCAACAGGTTTATTTGGTAGCAAATGCCATTAGCTTTCGGAGCGCTGCTCCTTCGTCAGATGGAGTGGAAATCTGCTCTCAAACAGGGCACAGAGACACAAAATCAAGTTTTGTGTCTCTGTGCCCTGTTTGAGAGCAGATTTCCACTCCATCTGACGAAGGAGCAGCGCTCCGAAAGCTAATGACACTTGCTACCAAATAAACCTGTTGGACTTTAACCTGGTGTTGTTAAAACTTTGACTGTGTTTACCCCAGTCCAACGCTGGCATCTCCACATCAATGGAAGAAGCCAGAGAGTGGTTGTGGAGGATTGCTTCTCTGAGTGGAGGCCTGTGACTCGTGGTGTGCCACAGGGATCAGTGCTGGGTCCATTATTGTTTGTCATCTATATCAATGATCTGGATGATAATGTGGTCAATTGGATCAGCAAGTTTGCTGATGATGCAAAGATTGGAGGTGTACTGGACAGTGAGGAAGGTTTTCAAAGCTTGCAGAGGGATTTGGACCTGCTAGAAAAATGGGCTGAAAAATGGCAGATGGAGTTTAATGCAGACAAGTGTGAGGTATTGCACTTTGGAAGGACAAACCAAGGTAGAACATACAAGGTAAATGGTAGGACACTGAACAGTGCAGTAGAACAGAGGGATCTGGGAATACAGATACATAATTCCCTAAAAGTGGCGTCACAGGTGGATAGGGTCGTAAAGAGTGCTTTTGGTACATTGGCCTTTATAAATCAAAGTATTGAGTATAAGAGTTGGAATGTTATGGTGAGGTTGTATAAGACATTGGTGAGGCCGAATTCAGAGTATTGTGTGCAGTTTTCGTCACCTAATTACAGGAAGGATATTAATAAGGTTGAAAGAGTGCAGAGAAGGTTTACAAGGATGTTGCCGGGACTTGAGAAACTGAGTTACAGAGAAAGGTTGAATAGGTTAGGACTTTATTCCCTGGAACGTAGAAGAATGAGGGGAGATTTGATAGAGGTGTATAAAATTATGATGGGTATAGAGTGAATGCAAGCAGGCTTTTTCCACTGAGGCTAGGGGAGAAAAAAACTGGAGGACATGGGTTAAGGGTGAAGGGGGAAAAGTTTAAAGGGAATATTAGGGGGGGCGCTTCTTCACACAGAGAGTGGTGGGAGTGTGGAATGAGCTGCCAGATGAAGTGGTGAATGCAGGCTCACTTTTAACATTTAAGAAAAACTTGGACAGGTACATGGATGAGAGGGGTGTGGAGGGATATGGTCCAGGTGCAGGTCAGTGGGACTGGGCAGAAAAATGGTTCGGCAGAGCCAAGAAGGGCCAAAAGGCTTTCTGTGCTGTAATGTTCTATGGTTCTAAAAAAGATACAGCAAGTTATAGAGAATGTGTGTGTGTGTGTGAGAGAGAGAGAGAGATACAGCAGGATATAGAGAATGTGTGTGTGTGTGAGAGAGAGATACAGCAGGATATAGAGAATGTGTG
>NW_027591501.1:0-37500 GCF_964213995.1 Mustelus asterias | reverse complement strand
TTTTTCTGAATGCTGGGCGGAATTGAAACTTGGAGTGTTTCAGATCCATTTTCTGGGCGAGTTTTCAGGCCCCCCATACGCACTCTGCCTGTAAAAATATCAGCACGCCTGTTGCTCGCTGCAGAAGCCTATGGGCGGGGCTTAACACACCCGAAAACCCTGCAGAGGGAGGAAGTGCGCACGGGCAGGCCTCTGATGCTGCACATGCGCGTCAGCAGCAGCAGGGGTCTGACAGAAAATAGAGAGCTGTCAGGCCCCTGCTAGTACAGGCTGCCTGAAGCAGTTCCCCCCAACCGTGCAATCGCAAGGGTCTGCGGCCTGAGATATAGCCCCCACTGACACTTCCTGCTGCCTTGACTGTTCGCAGACCACCCCTTCCCCCATTGGTCACAGGCCCGTTGCCCTCCCCCCACCGATCGCAGACCTGCCGCCCTCCCCCCATTGATCGCTGCAGAGTGGCAGCGGGCCCTGTCCCCCATTAGTCCCGCCCCATCCACTATTTAGCCCACCCCCATTGCTCCCCGCCAAAACTGTCCGGTGGGCATTGCCCAGGTGGCATTGCCAGTCTGGCACTGCCCAAGGGGCATCCCCCCTTCCCCTCGGCCTCCCAGGTTGGGGGGGGGGGGGGTGGCCTCAATGGCCTCTGGTTCCACTGGCGATGGCAAATTGACTCTTTCCCATTCATGCAGAGCATGTCTATTTCTCGCTGGAGAGAGATCATAAAGAGAGGTGGGCCCAGATGATTGAGTGTCAGACTCACTAAGCCGATGTAAAACATCATTATAATACATTTCTATATGTTAACTTACCTCTTGCCCATCTGTGGTGTGAGGCTGACCGCGCTGGAAATGCAGCACTTGTAAAATGGCGCCGGTTGCAAACAAATGGTGCCAATTGTGCTCAGTGCTTTCCGCCTGACTTTACTAAAGCATCGCGGCCAAATACACGGTAATACTGCCTCCAGTGTGTTTCCATTTCATAGAATCATAGAGTGCAGAAGAAACCCTTCAGGCCAACGAGTCCGCACTGACACATTAGAAACACCTGAACTCCGACCTAATCCCATTTGCCAGCACTTGGTCCATCGCCCTGAATGTTATGACATGCCAAGTGCTCATCCAGGTATTTTTTAAAGGATGTGAGGCATCCCGCCTCCACCACCCTCCCAGGCAGCACATTCCAAACCATTGACAGCCTCTGGGTATAAAAGATTTTCCTCACATTCCCCCTAAACCCCCTGCCCCTCACTTTCAACCTATGTCCCCTTGTGGCTGACCCTTCAACTAAGGGGAACAACTGCTCCTTATCCACTCTGTCCATGTCTCTCATAAGCTTGTATACCTCGATCAGGTCTCCCCTCAGCCTTGTCTGCTCCAACGAAAATAACCCAAGCCGACACAACCACTCTTCATAACTTAAATGTTCCACATCAGGCAGCATCCTGGTGAATCTTCTCTGCACCACCTCCAATGCAATCACATCCTTCCGATAATGTGGTGAGCAGAACTGCACACAGTGCTCTAGCTGTGTACTCACCAAAGTTGCAACATAAGTTCTCTGCTTTTGTAATCTATGCCTCGATTGATAAAGGCAGGTATCCCATATGACTTTTTCACCACCCTACTAACCTGCCCTTCCGCTTTCAGAGATCTGTGGACAAATACACCAAGGTCCCTTTGTTCCACAGAACTTCCGAGTGTCCTACCATTCATTGAATACTTTCTTGTCAAATTACTCCTTCCAAAGTGTATCACCTCACATTTTTCAGGGTTAAATCCCATCTGCCACTTATCTGCCCATTTTGTCTATGTCTTCCTGTAGCCCAAGACGCTCTGCCTCACTGTTAAGCACCTGTCCAATCTTTGTGTCATCCGCAAACTTACTAACCCTACTCCCCACATAGTCAATGTCATTTATATAAATAATGAATAATAGGGGACCCAACACAGATCCCTGTGGTACGTTGCTGCACACTGGATTCTAGTCACAAAAGCAGCATTCTGTTATCACCCTCTGTCTCCTGCAACTGAGTGTATTTTGAATCCACTTGATCAAATAACCCTCTATCTCATATGAATTTACCTTCTTTACAAGTGTCCCATGTGGGACTTTGTCAAAGGCTTTGCTGAAATCCATATAAACTACATTGACCCCTCGTCTACACACCTAGTCAACTAACACGTCAGTCAACGACACATGGTAGCACAGTGGTTAGCACTGCTGCTTCACAGCACCAGGGACCTGGGTTCGATTCCCGGCTCGGGTCACTGTCTGTGTGGAGTTTGCACATTCTCCTCGTGTCTGCGTGGGTTTCCTCCGGGTGCACCGGTTTCCTCCCACAGTCCAAAGATGTGCGGGTTAGGTTTGATTGGCCATGCTGAAATTGCCCCTTCGTGTCCTGAGATGCACAGGTTAGAGGGATTAGTGGGTAAAATATGTAGAGATATGGGGGTAGGGCCTGGGTGGGATTGTGGTCGGTGCAGACTCGATGGGCCGAGGGGCCTCTTTCTGTACTGTAGGATTTCTATGAATCTATGATACTCAAAACATTCAATCAAATTTAAGGCTAGTGTTTGCAAGATATTGAGAATGTGAGAGTTTAAGGTTATTTTAAGTTTAATTATTATTGTTACAAGTAGGCTTACATTAATTTACGGCAATGAAATTACTGTGAAAATCTCAATCTCTGGCACCTGTTCAGATACACAGAGAGAATTTAGCACAGCCAATGCATCTAACCTGCACATCTTTCAGACTGTGGGAGGAACCCGGTGCACCCGGAGGAAACCCATGCAGACACAGGGAGAACGTGCAGACAGTGACCCAAGCCAGGAATCGAACCCATGTCCCTGGTGCTGTGAGGAAATAGTGCAAACAGCTGTGACACTGAGATACAGGAAGATAGAGAATGACTGTGTGTAAGGGAGAGAAACGGCAAAATACAAAGAATGTGTGAGTGTGAAAGAAAGATACAGCAAGACATAGCAAATGTCTGTGTGTGAAAGAGATGGTAGTCATGATGTGGAGATGCTGCTGTTGGACTGGGGTGAACACAGTAAGAGTTTTAGTGACACCAGATATCCACTCCATCTGAGGAAGGAGCAGCGCTCCGAAAGATAATGGCATTTGCTACCAAGTAAACCTGTTGGACTTTAATGTGGTGTTGTTAAAACTCTTACTGCGAAAGAGATACAGCGAGATATAGAGAACGTGTATGTGTGTGAGGGAGAGTCATAGAGTCATAGAGAGGTTTACAGCATGGAAACAGGCCCTTCGGCCCAACTTGTTCAT
The DNA here is from genome assembly GCF_964213995.1 of Mustelus asterias. NCBI lineage: Eukaryota > Metazoa > Chordata > Chondrichthyes > Carcharhiniformes > Triakidae > Mustelus > Mustelus asterias. The sequence continues at coordinate 34,209 of NW_027591501.1, read as the reverse complement.
TCCTGCCTTTTTTTAAAAACCACTAAGCTTGTCCCAATTGCCCGTGCTTGGTCCATATCCCTCTATACCCATCTTACCCATGTAACTGTCTAAATGCTTTTTAAAAGACACAATTGTACCCGCCTCCACTACTACCTCTGGCAGCTCGTCCCAGACACTCACCACCCTCTGTGTGAAAAAATTGCCCCTCTGGACACTTTTGTATCTCTCCCCTCTCACCTTAAACCTATGCCCTCTCGTTTTAAACTTTGTCCTTTTTCGTTTGGGAAAAGATGTTGACGATCGAGCTGATCTATGCCCCTCATTATTTTATAGGCCTCTATAAGATACGGAAAGGTAAAGAATGTTTGCATATTTGATATAACAGGCTAGAGGGAATGTGTCCGATGTGAGAGACAGATACAGCAAGATATAGGAAATGTGAGTGTGAGAGAGAGATACAGCAAGATAGAGAGTGCGTGTGTGAGAGAGAGAGAGATACAACAACAAGCTCGAGGGAATATGTCTGTTTGAGAGAGAGAGGTATAACGAGATATAGAGAATGTGTGTGTGTGAGAGAGAGAGATATACAGCAAGATATAGAGATAGAGTGTAAGAGAGAGAGAAACCGTATGGCCAATCCACCTAACCCGCACATCTTTGGACTGTGGGAGGAAATCGGAGCACATAGAGCAAACCCATGTCGACACGGGGAGAATGTGCAGACTCCACACAGACAGTAACCGAGGCCGGAATTAAACCTGAATCCCTGGCACTGTGAGACAGCAGTGCTAACCACTGTGCCAACGTGTCATCCGATGTGGGCGAGTGAGAGAGATACAGCAAAATATAGAGACTGTGTGAGTATGAGTGAGAGATACAGCAGGATATAGAGAATGTCTGTGAGTATGAGAGAGAGATAATGTGGAGATAGAACATAGAACATAGAACATAGAACAGTACAGCACAGAACAGGCCCTTCGGCCCACGATGTTGTGCCGAGCTTTATCTGAAACCAAGATCAAGCTATCCCACTCCCTATCATCCTGGTGTGCTCCATGTGCCTATCCAATAACCGCTTAAATGTTTCTAAAGTGTCTGACTCCACTATCACTGCAGGCAGTCCATTCCACACCCCAGCAACTCTCTGCGTAAAGAACCTACCTCTGATATCCGTCCTGTATCTCCCACCACGAACCCTATAGTTATGCCCCCTTGTAATAGCTCCATCCACCCGAGGAAATAGTCTTTGAACGTTCACTCTATCTATCCCCTTCATCATTTTATACACCTCTATTAAGTCTCCCCTCAGCCTCCTCCGCTCCAGAGAGAACAGCCCTAGCTCCCTCAACCTTTCCTCATATGACCTACCCTCCAAACCAGGCAGCATCCTGGTAAATCTCCTCTGCACTCTTTCCAGCGCTTCCACATCCTTCTTATAGTGAGGTGACCAGAACTGCACACAATATTCCAAATGTGGTCTCACCAAGGTCCTGTACAGTTGCAGCATAACCCCACGGCTCTTAAACTCCAACCCCCTGTTAATAAAAGCTAACACACTATAGGCCTTCTTCACAGCTCTATCCACTTGACTGGCAACCTTTAGAGATCTGTGGATATGGACCCCAAGATCTCTCTGTTCCTCCACAGTCTTCAGAACCCTACCTTTGACCCTGTAATCCACATTTAAATTTGTCCTACCAAAATGAATCACCTCACATTTATCAGGGTTAAACTCCATTTGCCATTTTTCAGCCCAGCTTTGCATCCTATCTATGTCTCTTTGCAGCCTACAACAGCCCTCCACCTCATCCACTACTCCACCAATCTTGGTGTCATCAGCAAATTTACTGATCCACCCTTCAGCCCCCTCCTCTAAGTCATTAATAAAAATCACAAAGAGCAGAGGACCAAGCACTGATCCCTGCGGCACACCGCTAGCAACCTGCCTCCAATCCGAAAATTTTCCATCGACCACCACCCTCTGTCTTCGGTCAGACAGCCAGTTACCTATCCAATCGGCCAACTTTCCCTCTATCCCACACCTCCTCACTTTCATCATAAGCCGACCATGGGGGACCTTATCAAACGCCTTACTAAAATCCATGTATATGACATCAACTGCCCTACCTTCATCAACACACTTAGTTACCTCCTCAAAAAATTCTATCAAATTTGTGAGGCACGACTTGCCCTTCACGAATCCGTGCTGACTATCTCGGATTAATCCGCATCTTTCTAAATGGTCGTAAATCCCGTCCCTAAGGACCCTTTCCATCAATTTACCAACCACCGAAGTAAGACTAACCGGTCTATAATTACCAGGGTCATTTCTATTCCCTTTCTTAAACAGAGGAACAACATTCGCCATTCTCCAGTCGTCTGGCACCATCCCCGTGGACAGCGAGGACCCAAAGATCAGCGCCAAAGGCTCTGCAATCTCATCCCTTGCCTCCCACAGAATCCTAGGATACATTTCATCAGGCCCAGGGGACTTATCGACCTTCAGTTTATTCAAAACTGCCAAGACATCCTCCCTCCGAACATCTATTTCCTCCAGCCTATTAGCCTGTAACACCTTCTCTTCCTCAAAAACATGGCCCCTCTCCTTGGTGAACACTGAAGAAAAGTATTCATTCATCACCTCGCCTATCTCTACTGACTCCATACACAAGTTCCCACTACTGTCCTTGACCGGCCCTAACCTCACCCTGGTCATTCTTTTATTCCTCACATAAGATTAAAAAGCCTTGGGGTTTTCCTTGATCCGACCCGCCAAGGACTTCTCATGTCCCCTCCTAGCTCTCCTAAGCCCCTTTTTCAGCTCATTCCTTGCTAACTTGTAACCCTCAATCGAGCCATCTGAACCTTGTTTCCTCATCCCTACATAAGCTTCCCTCTTCCTTTTCACAAGACATTCCACCTCTTTTGTGAACCATGGTTCCCTCACTCGGCCATTTCCTCCCTGCCTGACAGGAACATACCTATCAAGGACATCCAGTATTTGTTCCTTGAAAAAGTTCCACTTTTCATTAGTTCCTTTCTCTGACAGTTTCTGTTCCCAACTTATGCCCCCTAATTCTTGCCTAATCGCATCATAATTACCCCTCCCCCAATTGTAAACCTTGCCCTGCCGTACGGCCCTATCCCTCTCCATTGCAATAACAAAAGACACCGAATTGTGGTCACTATCTCCAAATTGCTCTCCCACAACCAAATCTAACACTTGGCCCGGTTCATTTCCCAGTACCAAATCCAATGTGGCCTCACCTCTAGTCGGCCCATCCACATATTGTGTCAGGAAACCCTCCCGCACACACTGCACAAAAACTGCCCCATCCAAACTATTTGACCTACAAAGGTTCCAATCAATATTTGGAAAGTTAAAGTCCCCCATGACAACTACCCTGTGACCCCCACACATATCCATAATCTGCTTAGCAATTTCTTCCTCCACATCTCTATTACTATTTGGGGGCCTATAGTAAACTCCTAGCAACGTGACCGCTCCTTTCCTATTTCTAACTTCAGCCCATATTACCTCAGTGTGCAGATCCCCCACGAAGTGCCTTTCCGCAGCCGTTAAACTATCCTTGATTAACAATGCCACTCCTCCACCTCTTTTACCAGCTTCCCTACACTTAGTGAAACATCTATACCCCGGAACGTCCAACAACCATTCCTGTCCTTGTTCTACCCACGTCTCCGTAATGGCCACAACATCGTAGTCCCAAGTACCAATCCACGCCCCAAGTTCATCTACCTTGTTCCGGATGCTCCTTGCATTGAAGTAGACACACTTCAACCCACCTTCCTGTCTACCAGTACCCACCCTTGACCCTGATACCTTCCCCAATACCTCACCACCCTCTCTGACTTCTGGACTACAACTCCCTTTCCCACTCCCCTGACAAATTAGTTTAAACCCCCCTGAAGAGCCGTAACAAATTTCCCTCCGAGGATATTGGTGCCCCTCTGGTTCAGGTGCACCCCGTCCTGTTTGTACAGGTCCCACCTTCCCCAGAACGTGTTCCAATTATCCACGTATCTGAAACCCTCCCTCCTACACCATCCCTGCAACCACATATTTAACTGCACTCTCTCCCTGTTCCTCAACTCGCTATCACGTGGTACCGGCAATGTACCAGAGATGACCACATGTTTTGTCTTGGCTCTCAGCTTCCAGCCCAGCTCCAGAAATTCCTGCTTTAAATCCCCGTCCCTTCTCTTACCTATGTCATTGGTACCAATGTGCACCACGACTTGTGACTGTTTCCCCTCCCCCTTCAGAATCTGGAAAACACGGTCTGAGACATCACGGACCTTGGCATCCGGTAGGCAACATACCATCCGTGAGTCTCTTTTGCTGCCACAGAACCTCCTATCTATCCCTCTAACTAACGAGTCCCCAATAACTATCGCCCTCCCGCTCTCCCCCTTTCCCTCCCGAGCCACAGAGACGGACACAGTGCTGGAGATCCTCTCACTGCGGCTCCCCACTGGTATGTCATCCCCCTCAACCGTATCCAAAGCGGAATACTTGTTGCTAAGGGGAATGACCACCGGGGATCCCTGCACGGACTGCTTCCTCCCAGCCCCTCTCACCGTCACCCATCTGTTTTCAATCCTCGGAGTAACTGTATTCCTAAAGCTTGTGTCTATGGCCATCTCTGCGTCCCTGATGATCCTAAGTTCATCCAACTCCAGCTCCAGTTCCCTAACACGGTTTTGGAGGAGCTGCAGATGGGTGCACTTCCCACAGGTGTAATCAGTAGGGACACTGTCGTCGTCCCTCACCTCAAACATAGTGCAAGAGGAACATTGCACTGCCTGCACACCCATCCCCTCTAGATACCTTGCCAGTACCAGGTAGAAAGTGCAAAAATGAATTCAAACTCACCCCTACTCGCCCTTTCAGCCTAAGCCCTGTGAGCCAAAGTCTTATAGCTCACACTCTGCTTCCCACACACTCAAGCCCTGTGAGCCAAAGTCTTATAGCTCACACTCTGCTTCCCACACACTCAAGCCCTGTGAGCCAAAGTCTTATAGCTCACACTCTGCTTCCCACACACTACGCTGCCCGCTCCCGACGCTGCCCGCTGTATACTGCAGCCTACCTTTAATACTTCACGCGCTTAAAGAAACCCTTCCCAGACTCCTTTGCTGCCCACTTCTAGTTTTCACTTTAAACTTGAAAAACTGCTGTTAAAGTAAAGGCCAAAAAAATACACACACTAGCTGACTAATTAAATAAATAAACAATTCAATTAATCCAATTAATCTCTTACCAACACTGCTGCCTTCAATCACCCCTCTCAGCTTGCTCCAGTGGACTGGGGTAAGCACAGTAAGAAGTCTCACAACACCAGGCTAAAGTCCAACAGTTTTATTTGGTAGCACAAGCCACAAGCTTTCTGAGCGCTGCTCCTTCATCAGATGAGTGGGAGTTCTGATATACAGAATATATACAGGATATAGAGAATGTGTGAGTGAGAGAGAGAGATACAGCAGGATATAGAGAATGTGTGAGTGAGAGAGAGAGATACAGCAGGATATAGAGAATGTGTGAGTGAGAGAGAGAGAGAAATACAGCAGGATATAGAGAATGTGTGAGTGAGAGAGAGAGATACAGCAGGATATAGAGAATGTGTGTGAGAGAGAGAGATACAGCAGGATATAGAGAATGTGTGAGTGAGAGAGAGAGATACAGCAGGATATAGAGAATGTGTGAGTGAGAGAGAGAGACAGCAGGATATAGAGAATGTGTGAGTGAGAGAGAGAGACAGCAGGATATAGAGAATGTGTGAGTGAGAGAGAGAGATACAGCAGGATATAGAGAATGTGTGAGTGAGAGAGAGATACAGCAGGATATAGAGAATATGTGAGTGAGAGAGAGATACAGCAGGATATAGAGAATGTGTGAGTGAGAGAGAGATACAGCAGGATATAGAGAATGTGTGAGTGAGAGAGAGAGAGAGAAATACAGCAGGATATAGAGAATGTGTGAGTGAGAGAGATACAGCAGGATATAGAGAATGTGTGTGAGAGAGAGAGATACAGCAGGATATAGAGAATGTGTGAGTGAGAGAGAGAGATACAGCAGGATATAGAGAATGTGTGTGAGAGAGAGAGATACAGCAGGATATAGAGAATGTGTGAGTGAGAGAGAGAGAGAGATACAGCAGGATATAGAGAATGTGTGAGTGAGAGAGAGAGATACAGCAGGATATAGAGAATGTGTGAGTGAGGGAGAGAGATACAGCAGGATATGGAGAATGTCTGTGTGGGTGAGCATATGAAAGAGAAATGAAAAAGCAAGAGTGGCAAAATCTTTAAAGAAATAGTTGGTCAATTATCCAGTGAGTGAATTAGAACCTTGTGCAATCTGATCCAAGTGCGGAGACCACTTTCTTCCCCATCATGTCACACATGCAGCCAATGTTCAAACCCCAATAATGTCCAATTTAAAAATCTGCAAGTTGCTGCTCCACCAATCACAGCAAATGTGGCAGAGGAACAGCCTGTGATTGGAGCTGTGGTGTGAATGTGAAGGTCCATGATGCATTCTCACTCTCATGGCCGCCCTTGCAGTCTCCCCTACAGGAACATAGGGATCTGAATGATCGCACAGCCTCCTACTCCCTTTCAGTCAGTGATTTCCAAACCCTGACCACCCTTTGGCTGAAAATATTTTCTTTTCATTTCCCCTTTAAATTTTTAGCCAATAACTCTCAATCTGTACCCCCGCCCCTTCCCACAGTTACTAAACACTCTGCAAAGGTAAATTGTCCCTTCCCATCCACACTATCTAGATCAACCAATCAATGCTCACCTCTTCAAAAGACAACAAACCCAGCCTATCCAATCTTTCAAAACAAAACAGAAAAGGCTGGAAAATCTCAGCAGGTCTGACAGGCATCTGTGGAGAGAGAATAGAGCTAACGATTCGAGTCTGGATGACCCTTCACCAGAGTTCCAGCTCGGACCCTTCGTCAGAAGTCCTGACTTTCGGCACGGAGCTGATTGTGCTGACAAAAAAACACTTGAGAGACTCGCGACCGGCGCTCGCTAAAGGCCCCCAGCTGCTGTGTCCCGGTTTGCAGCACAGTGGGCCCGAGAGTCCCGGCCTGTATCTTTATTCAAATAGGGAGACCAAAACTGTGCCCAGATTTTATGATGTGGTCCCACCAAGACCCTGTACAGCTGCAGTAAAACGTGCTCACATTACATTCCATTGCCCTGACAAGACCAACATTTCACTTCTGTCCTAACCACTGATGAGACCATTATCGTGATGTGGTGATTTATGGAGCAGGACAGCCAGGTCCCTCTGTACCTCCCAGTTCACCAATCTCTCTACATTTCAATCATCTGAAGCTTTTCTATTGATTCTGACCAGTCACACTTTCTGGGTGACCACAAACACCAATGACAAAATAAACATGCACTGATAGCAAAATGATTGGAACAGAATCCCACTCCCCTCACACAATCCATCTCACTCCCCTCGCCCACTCTGTCCATAGCAACCCTTCTCTCAGTTTGATTTTCAAAATGCTAATACCTGATGCTGCTGTAACGTTCCAATGAGGCGAATCATAAGGCGGGCTGGTCTGTGGTGTGGGCGGTTGGGTTGGAACTGGACCAGCTTCTGTGAATGAGGAACAGAAAGGTGAGAGAATGTGTGAGAGCAACATCCAACACGAACACAAAATACAGTGAGGAACAGGAGTCTGTAAGTCAAACATGAACTCTGCCCATCCACACAGACGCTGTCACCATGGTGAATACTTGACATTGTTCTCACCAATCGCCAAACTCAGATTCAAACCATTGTGAGAGCTCAGCCAATGATATTGTAGAGGCAAAACTGTCTCTGCAATCGTCCGAATGTGACTTCGAACCAGACTGGACCCACATGGGTCATCCCACACTCCACACTGGATAGCCCATGCGAGGCAGCCCACACCCCCAAACAGGACCCCCAACACGGGACCCTTTATACAGGATAGTACACACACTCCTGACCCCCTAACTGACTCTTGCACAAATCAGCTGTCAGTAAGAAACCCAAACCCCACCCCTGCCAATCCCCCCCCCCCATAACCATTGCCGATGTGAACCAACACCCTGACCCCGTGTCCGACCAGACTGCTACACCCACTCCCCGCATACCCTGGCCAATCCTCTACATGAACTGGCTAGTGCCCTCATGCACCGCCCCCCCGCCCCCCCCCCCCCCCCCCCCCCCACCAAAAAAAACTGACTTAACAGTCTGACTGCACACAACCCCCACCCCCCCATGAGCAAACACTCCAGCCCCCGTGACCGATCCAACAACCCCCCCACTTCCATAACCAAACCCTGCACCCCTTGCATGACCAACCCTCCCCCACCTCTGCCACCCCTTCCTGACCGAGTCCCCTCCCCTAAATCCCCACACTCCCTCCCCCACTCCCTTGTTTGCTGTTCTGTTATTTTCAGTGGGAGTTTTATTTGCAGTTGCCTGACAGAAGTTGTTGCGGTACAAAAGGGGTATGAGCTCCTTCACTCCATTGTTTCTGGCTCGAAAGCCAGTGTCTCCCTGCACTGCCTGAATTTTCATATATGCCCACATTATACTGCATTTTTCAGATTTCTGTCCACACATATCAATCTCCTTTTATATCCTCTTCACAATTTACTTTCCTACCTATCTTTGTGGTGACAGCAAATTTAGCAACCATACCTTCAGTTCCTTCATTTACGTTGCTATTCAAATGTCCCTTTAGCATCCATGATGACTGAGATTCCACAGCCCTCTGCAATGGAGAATTCCGAGGATTCACAACCCTCGGATTTTATGAATTAAAAAAAAATCTTCCCCTTGCTCCTAAGTGGCGTACCCATATTTTGAAATTCTGTCCCCTGGTTCGAGTCCCAAAGTGAAGAATCCTATCCTCACACTTAGGTCAAAATAGAAGAATTGTTGGGGTTGAATCTGGGTTCATAACATACCTTGGGGACCCTAACGTTGCTACTTTGCTACTCCTGAACTCAATCCCTCTGGCAATAGAAGCTAATAAACCATTAGCTTCATAATTGTTCATTGCTCCTGCATTCTAGCTTTTAGTGATTTATTGGAAAGAATCATAGAATCATAGAAACCCAACAGTACAGAAAGAGGCCATTCGGCCCAACGAGTCTGCACCGACCACAATCCCAACCAGGCCCGACCCCCATATATTTTTACCCACTAATCCCTCTAACCTACACATCTCAGGACACGAAGGGGCAATTTTAGCATCGCCAATCAACCTAACCCGCACATCTTTGGACCGTGGGAGGAAACCGGAGCACCCGGAGGAAACCCACGCAGACACGAGGAGAATGTGCAAACTCCACACAGACACTGACCCAAGCCGGGAATCGAACCCAGGTCCCTGGAGCTGTGAAGCAGCAGTGCTTTGACGAGGGATTCCTAATCTCGCACCATTTCAGAAATACTCCACACACTTGTTCCTCCTCGCAAATTGTAAGCATAACCTTATATTTTCTACGTTATATTCTATCTGACATCTACTTGTCCACTCACTAAGCCCTTTTGGAAGAACATATTTAGTCCCCACATCCAAATTATTGATCAAAATTGTGAACAGCTGGGGCCCAAGCTCTGACCCTTGTGGTTCCCTCTGGTCAGAGGCTGCTAACGCCAGAATGAGCTGTTTATTGTCACTCTGCTTTCTGCCTGTTAACCAATCTTTAATCGATGCCAGTATATTACCTCCTATCCCAATGCTTTATTTGTGTTGACCAACTTTCCATTGCTGACCTGATCAAAAGCCTTCTGAAACTCCAGGAACACTGCATCCACTTTTCTCAATTATGTTAGGAATATCCTCACAAACCTCCAACATGTTTGTCAAACGTGATTCACCATTGATTAATCCATGTTGACTATGCCCAATCACATCTTCATTATCAAAATGTCTATTCCACAACTCCTTGAGAATTAATTATTTTAATTTCCCTCCTTGTGCAGGAAGGTTAGTGAGTGAGTGAAGGGCGACAAACGGGCTATCAGAGTGTCTGAATCATTTCCCTTTGCTAAAAATTATACTTTGAGTGTCAGTCCCTTACAAAGCAGAGGCTCTCGTGTAACTTTGTCAGTTGAGCTGCTGAGCTGGGACATCCCAGAGTTTTCTCTTTACATCATTTCCAAACACCAATGTACCTGTGCAGTAAGCGAGGGAACAGGCAGGTGACTTCTTCAACTCATAAACAAAGAAATTGTAGCAGCGTTTGATCTTTATTTCTTGGTGCCAGCGACAGGTGTTTCCACTCCAGTGAAAACAAACTGTCCTCTTTACTATCCCTTCACGCAGACTGGGATGAGATCCTGAAATGAGGAATAGAAAGATTGAAAAGTGTCTCCAGTGTGAATTGTGTTGGACAGTCAATGTCAATCTGATGTAACAGAGTCTGAAATTACCTTTTAACCAGCCTGTGGCGTGTGTGGAGCAACGTCTTACTGGAACAACAGTCTCAGGAATGGTCGAACTACCAGGACTGAAAGGACAATCACACAGTTCATCGCTGTACTGATGCAATCCAAATAAAAAGAGGCTGCAAATACTCAGCTGGTCAGGCAGCCTCTGCGGCGAGAAACAGAATAACGTTACCCTTTGTGACGAACCATCTTCAGAGCAGAGGAGTTATCACAACACCAAACATTAACTCTGTTTATTTCCAGAGATGCTGGCTGACCTGCTGTATATTTCCAGCATTTTATTTTTGTTATTTCATTATTTTAAGGAAGAGGTGTGTGAAATATTAAATGAGATTAGCTCAGTGAGGGAGGAAATATGAAGATGTTTACCATCCTTGAAAGTGGATATGTCCCCAGGCAGAGACAATTCATACCGGAGGCTGCTGAGGAAAGCAAGGGAAGATGTAACAAAGACACAAAGCATCTTCACCCATCAACTGTGCCTATAGATGTGGAGCTGGAAAAGTATTGACATTGATTAAGAGACAGCCGGAGTAATTACAGAGCATTCAGCCTCATGTCTGTGGTGGGAAAATAATGGGAAATAATTCTGTGAAATAATAGAAATCATCATTTGGGAAGGTTTAAATAAATTTGAGTCAGAATGGATTTGTTCAAATAAGTCAAGTCTCAATAACTTGATTACATTGATTGGCAAAGTAACATGGAGAGTTGATGAGTGTAACATATATGATATAGTCCACAAGGGTTTTAGCAAGAGCTTTGACAAGGTCAAACAAGACTCACTCGTCAGGAAATTGGAAGGAGAGTTGGATGCCAATTGTCTCAATGTCAGAAGCAAAGGGTTGTGGGTAGTGTGGTTATTGAGATTGGAAGGTTATTCCCAGTGGAATTCCAGAGGGATCTGTACTGAGTTCCTTGTGTTCTTGTGGTAGTGTCAATGAAATGGAATTAAAAGTTGGGGACATGAATAAGATGTCTGCAGCAGAGATGAAAATCGTTCATGCGCTTGATAGTGAGGAAGAAAGCTGTAAACAGCAGGAAGATATCGATGGATTGGTCAGGTGGGTAGATGTGTGAGCAATAGAACTCAATGTGGAGAAGTGTGAGGGAATGGGTTTTGGGAGGACAAACACTGGATGGAGAACACACAATGAATGGTGGATATTGAGGTGAGTGGTGGAGCAGAGGGATCTTGGAGTATATGTCTATTGATTGCTGATGATAGCGCGACAGGAAAATAAGGTGCTCAAGATGATGCTGTAGAGATTTTTCTTTATTGATCAAGGACACGATTAGAAGAGGAAGGAGGTGTTTCTCTAATTGTATAAAACAATTGTTAGAGCACAAATAGAGTACAGTGTACAGTTCTGGTCACCACATCACCAAAAGAGTCTGGTAGAGACAATTGATGAGGATGGCCGGCACGGTGGCACAGTGGTTAGCACTGCTGCCTCACAGTGCCAGGGACCCGGGTTCGATTCCCGGCTTGGGTCACTGTCTGTGTGGAGTTTGCACATTCTCCCCATGTCTGCGTGGGTTTCCTCCGGGTGCTCCAGTTTCCTCCAGGGGCAATAGCCAATATAAGTGCATGGGGTTGTGGGGATGTGGCCTAGTGTGACTGTGGTTGGTGCAGACTCGATGGGCCAAATGGCCTTCTTCCACACTGTGGGATTCTATGAGATGTTGGAACATTTTATTCAGGAGGGGAGATTTCATTCTGACATATAACATCAGGAGGTATCTGGATTGAGTGGATTAGGAAGAATCGGTTTTCATTTGCAGAGAGGTCAATGTCCAGGGAGCAAAGATTGAGAATAATTGTGGGAACATTGAGTGGGGGGCGCTGAGGAGGAGTATTTCCACACACCGAGTGGTGTGAACCTCACAGAGCTAGAAGGTGGCACTCTGCTTTTTCAACCAGTATGGATACAATGGATCGAATGGCCTCGTACTGCACCCTGAATTTTAACATGTTTAAACATATTGCCACCCATCCCAGCAAGTCACTTTCCTCTCAGTCACAGAATCGAAAAATGAAACAGTGCAGAAGAGGCCCTTCAGCCCGTCAAGTCTGCATTGATACGTGAGAATCCCCTGACCTTCATACCTAATTCTGGTTACCACCTCTTGGCCCGTAGCCTTGAATGTTATGGCATACCAAGTGCTCATCCAGGTACTTTTGAAAGGATGTGAGGCAACCTGACTCTACCACCCACCAAGGCAGCACATTCCACACCATCACCACCCTCTGGGTAAAATCATTTTCCCTCACATCCATCCTAAGTTTCCTGCCTCTCACCTTGAACTTGGGCCCGTGTGACTGACCCTTCAACTAAGGGGAACAGCTTCTCCCTATTCACTCTGTTCATGTCTCTCAGAATCTTGTACACTTCGATCAGCTCGCCCCTCAGCCTTCTCTGCTCCAGTGAGAACAACCCAAGCCTCTCCAACCTCTCTTCATAACTTAACAGTTCTATCCCAGGCAGCATCCTAGTGGATGGATAATGTGGTGACGAGAACTGCACACAGGACTCTAGCTGTGGCCTCACCAAAGTCCGATACAACTCCAACATAACCTCCCTGCTTTTGTAATCTCTGCCTCCAATAATAAAGGCAAGTGTTTCATATGACTTTTTCACCACCCTACTAATTGTGCTTCTTCCTTCGGTGATCTATGTACAAACATGCCAAGGTCCCTTTTTTCCTCAGAGAGTTCTTAGTGTCATGCCATTCATTGAATACTTCCTTGTCAAATTACTCCTTCCAAACTCATACTTTTCAGGGTTAAATTCCATCTGCCCCTGATCTGCCCATTTGACTATCCCATCTATATCTTCCTGGACCCAACACATTCATATATATAATTAACACCCGACCAATCTTTGTGTCATCTGAAAACTTACTCATCCAGCCCCTCAACATAGTCATTGGTGCCATTAATATAAATGACAAATAATATCAGACCCAGCACAGATCTCTGTGGTACGTGACTAGACGCTGGCTTCCAGTCACAAAAGTAACCTTCTGTCATCACCCTCTGTCTACAACAACTAAGCCAATTTTTAATCCTCATTAAGTTACTCTGTATCCCATGTTCATTTGCCTTCTTTATAAGACTCCTATGTGAGACCTTTTCAAAGGCTTTCACACTTGGAATACTGTGTACAGTTCTGGTCACTCTGTTAGAAAAATATAATATTAAATTATATGGAGAGCGTACAGTGTACAGAAAAGAGTTACCAGGATGTTGCCTAGTATGGAGCATATTAGCTATGAGGAGAGGTTGGAGAAACTTGGTTTGTACTCACTGGAACGATAGAGGTTGAGGGGCGACCTGATAGAAGTCTACAAGGTTATGAGGGTCATGGATAGAGTAGATAGTCAGAAGCTTTTTCCCAGGGTGGAAGAGTCATTTACTTGGGGAGTATAGGTTTAAGGTGCGAGGGGCAAAGTTTAAAGGAGATGTATGAGGCATGTTTTTAACACAGAGGGTGGTGCGTGCCTGGAACTCGCTGCCGGGGCAGGTAGTGGAAGCAGATATGGTCGTGACTTTTAAGGGGCGTCTTGACAAATACATGAATAGGATGGGAATGGAGGGATAAGAAGGGTAGGGGGTTTTAGTTCAGCATGGTTGGTGCAGGTTTGGAGGGCCGAAGGGCTTGTTCCTGTGCTGTAATTCTCTGGAGTGTTGGAGGCTTAGGGGTGATCTTATAGAAGTCAATAAAATAATGAGGGGCATAGATCAGCTTGAACGTCAATATTTTTTCCCAAAGGTAGGGGAGTCTAAAACTAGAGGGCATAGGTTTAAGGGAGAGGGTAGAGATACAGAAGTGTCCAGAGGGGCAATTCTTTCACACAGAGGGTGGTCAGTATCTAGAACAAGCTGCCAGATGCGGTAGTAGTAGAGGCGGGTACAATTTTGTCTTTTAAAAAGCGTTTAGACAGTTACATGTATAAGATGGGTCTATAGGGATATGGGCCAAACGTGGGAAAGTGGGACTAGCTTAGGGGTTACAAAAATTTGGGCGGCACGGTAGCACAGTGGTTAGCACTGCTGCTTCACAGCTCCAGGGTCCCAGGTTCGATTCCCGGCTCGGGTCACTGTCTGTGTGGAGTTTGCACATTCTCCTCGTGTCTGCGTGGGTTTCCTCTGGGTGCTCCGGTTTCCTCCCACAGTCCAAAGATGTGCGGGTTAGGTTGATTGGCCAGGTTCAAAATTGCCCCTTAGAGTCCTGAGATGCGTAGGTTAGAGGGATTAGCAAGTAAATATGTGGGGATAGGGCCTGGGTGGGATTGTGGTCGGTGCAGACTCGATGGGCCGAATGGCCTCCTTCTGCACTGTAGGGTTTCTATGATTTCTATGATTTCTATAAAAAGGGCAGCATGGTTAAGTTGGGCCAAAGGGCCTGTTTCCATGCTGTAAACTTCTATGACTCTGACTCCACAAAACTGGTCACCTCCTAAAAAAAATCAATGAAATTTGTTAGGCATGACCTCCCTCCGATAAAGCCATGCTGACCTAACCTCTCCAAGTGGAAATAGATGCTGTCCTTCAGAATTTCCTCCAATGGATTACCTACCACTGATGTGAAACTCACTGGTCTGTCGTTTATGATGTCTTATGTCTACAACCCTTCTGAAACAGCAGAACCACATTATCTGTCGTCTGAGCCCCTGCAATCTACTTCCTCGCCTTCCACAGCAGCTTGGGACACAATTCATCTGGAGCTGGAGATTTGTCCGATTTGGAGCCTGCAAACAGCTCCAATACCTTGTTCTTTCCTGTGTCACACCTCAGTGTCTCTCTCCCAATATTCCCCATGCTTCACTCTGTAGAATGCGCATCTTCCCTTTCCCAGTATTCCCTTTGCTCTGAATGATGATCCCAGTCTCTTTGCTGTTTCATTGACGGGTTTAACAGAGATTTCCCCTGGATCTTACCTTTTGAATCTGTACCATCCAAGAACAAGACTCTGATCACATTGAACCGAATCAGAACACAGATTCCCCACACAGTTTGTGCTCCTCCATGGCTGGTTCAGAACTCTGTGTTTTACACACGGGTCGAAGGATTTGGAGACTGCAGCTAAATAACAGCAAGATGTTTATTGTTAACAAAAAATTTCAGAAATGTTACACACTGGCTCGTCTCCATGGAGACATTTAAAATCCTCCATTTCAGCCATTTCTCTGATATCAAATCCTTGAAATGTCAGCTGGAAACTTTGCTCCTTTTTGAAACCAGTTTTCACTGCAATTCCCAGCTCAGTGAAACATCAGACTTTGTATTTTAAAATATTTATTCTTTCAGCCTGGAAATCGCCACTGAATTTCACACCCAGGTTGAAAACGTTTCCAGGGAGTGACCTGGAGCAGAGTCAACACTGTCGTCACTGTGTGTAATAAGATGATGCTCAGTTACATCTGGTGATGATCAGATCCAGCTGGTGACAATGTTCTCTACTTGTGACATGGTTTGTTCTGAAAGAACGTGTTAATTGTACAAAGCAGCAAAACTGAAGTAGTCTCTGCCTATTCTCATTTCTCTCTCCTTGATCATAACATCTGAGGCAGGAGGACCTCATGTTTGAGTTAAAGGGTGAATGTCAAGAACACGTTCTGAACTATTTGTGGGAGAATCTATTATTGAGTTCCTTGTATTGGAGCCTACACCTTGCTCACATATTCTCTCTGAACCCTTCCCCTGCCAGATGAAGGTGTAATCCTAGGAATCATAGAAACCCTGCAGAGCAGAAGGAGGCCTTTCGGCCCATCGAGTCTGCACCCACTGCAATCCCACCCAGAATCTATCCTCACAACTCCACACATTTACCCCGCCAATCCCTTGAACCTACACATCCAGAGACACTGCAGGACAATTTAGCATGGCCAATCAACCTAACCCGGACATATTTGGACTGTGGGAGGAAACCGGAGCATCTGGAGGAAACCCAAGCAGACACAGGGAGAATGTGCAAGCTTCAAACAGACATTCACCCAAGCCGGGAATCGAACCCAGGTCCCTGGAGCTGTGAGGCAGCAGTGCTAACCATTGTGCCACCGTTCCGCCCATGTTTTCCTTTCCATGATCCACTCTGGCTGAGCCGGGTCTCTCCTAGGGAAGATACCTCAATGTTCAGCCTATCAATTTCCATGTCCATCATGTTTGCATTATGGGCAATGATTAGCAAGCTACAAATTGTCTATCAGTCCTGTGATCCTGACGTTTGCATTGCCTATCGAAGAGTTGGCATTTTTTTTTTCAATTGTTTTTTTTTCCTGGCGCAATGGAATTCCATCCATTTGTTGAGCAGAGACTAAGCTCTAAGTGCCCATTGAAACAGGTAGACTGTGCCTTGCTAGTCAGTGACTGCCTAACCTGAGGTAGGTGCTGGTTGACCATTGGGGCACGATGGTCTCTCCCACAACCAGAGACAGCCCATAGCACTGTATCATAGAAATCATAGAAACCCTACAGTGCAGAAGGAGGCCATTCGGCCCATCGAGTCTGCACCGACCACAATCCCACCCAGGCCCTACCCCCACATATTTTACCCGCTAATCCCTCTAACCTACGCATCTTAGGATTCTAAGGGGCAATTTTTTTTAACCTGGCCAATCAACCTAACCCGCACATCTTTGGACTGTGGGAGGAAACCGGAGCACCCGGAGGAAACCCACGCAGACACGAGGAGAATGTGCAAACTCCACACAGACAGTGACCTGAGCCGGGAAATAAAACAAGTGGAGCCTTGGAGACCATGTCGAACTTCAAGAAAAGTTTTTATTCCACATGCATGAGGGAGAGATGAATTCGGGCCTGAAATCCCAGGCGGCTGCGAGTTCCCTCTGCTCATTGTAGATTCATACAGGCTATTATACTTTTCCGAGTTGCAAATTTTTATATTATCGTACTAATTCCTCAAGTTGGATACATGTATTTGTCAAGACGCCCCTTAAAAGTCACTATCGTATCTGCTTCCACTGCCTCCCCTGGCAGTGACTTCCAGGCACCCACCACCCTCTGTGTAAACAACTTGCTTCATACATCTCCTTTAAACCTTGCCCCTCGCAGCTTAAACCTATACCCCCAAGTAAATGACTCTTTCACCCTGGGAAAAAGCTTCTGACTATCTACTCTGTCCATGCCCCTCATAATTTTGTAGACCTCTATCAGTTTGCCCCTCAACCTCCATCGTTCCAGTGAGAACAAACCAAGTTTCTCCAACCTCTCCTCATAGCTAATGTCCTCCATACCAGGGCAACATCCTGGTAACAGAAAAGTACATTGTACGCTCTCCATATAATTTAATCTCATCATGCAAATACATTGTTCAGTTCATCCCTGCTAATCATCTCTCTGGACACTTCCTGTTTACCCGATTATAATGTCAAAGTGTTGTGTTTGCCCAACCGATCTACAATGATGTGTTAATTGCTCCCCCACTCTGCTCGGTGATCGTGTTTACCAGAAGACTATGATCTCCCTAGACAGTATGGAGCCTGGCTGTCTCAATGCCGGTTCTCCCACTGTCGTGATAACTCAGAAAGATCTTCTGCGCATTACAATTGTAAGGAGTAGGTAACATATATTAATCATTATCTGTCAGCGGAGCAGACCTCCAGCTGTCTGTGTTAACCCTTTTCTTCCCTCTGGTGAGGCCTGGCTCTCTGGGCTTGCTCTATGTACCCTGCATGTATTACACTGAAACTAAATAAAATATGAACGGACACATAAATTAAAATATAAAAGAAACGATCCCTGATATTGCCCTGCAACAAGAACCCATTCACTCTGCCAATCGAGTTGGCCTTATCACTCATCGCCGCTGTCCCAATGTTATGTCCGCCTTCTGCAGCAAAACTGGAAAGCCCACAAGACTGGGCAACATTTTTGAAAAGCCTGGGCTGCCTGAATATCCTGGTTATGCCCAACGGAATGCCATGAACTGTGTGTGGCATTAGCTTGCTTGCAGCCATTGCTGGAAGGATGATACATTCAGATATCTGTCTGCCACTGAGTTTTGTTGATGTGGAGATGCCGGCGTTGGACTGGGGTAAACACAGTAACCCTGTTTGAGAGCAGATTTCCACTCCATCTGATGAAACAGCAGCGCTCCGAAAGCTGGTGGCTTTTGCTACCAAATAAACCTGTTGGACTTTAACCTGGTGTTGTTAAAACTGTTACTGAGTTTTGTTGGCACGGTTTTACTCCCTTAGCCTACAACTCTCCCACAGTATGCTCAAGGCAGTGGAGCTAACCACCCAAAGCTGGGAGGTTGGCTCATGAGTATCAGGATGTGTCCATATGCCGGTGACCTCGTGTCCTGGGGCCTGAGGCTCCTTCGGGTTCCTCTGAAGATTTAACCTGGGGCTGTTTCCATATGTCACCATGAGGAGACACAGCTGAGGATCTGCCAATGAAGAGGCTGTGTACTGACACAGAGAGATTTATACATTTGACTCCCGCTCTTTCACATTGCTACTAGCCAATGGTCTGGGCTGAGAATGAGAATCAAAGTAGCACACAAAAATGGGAAACATCTCCACGCTATTCAGCCACACACTAGACACATGAATCAGCTGTGCACACACTGACACTAATCCCCTTGCATTATCCATTCCTATTCAGACTCTGACTCCTCTTTTCCCATCCTACCTTTCTTTTCCAGATGTATTCTGGAATATTTATATCCTGACCTTGGCCACGATGGAACCATGGGGCAGAATTGGATGTTGCCCCGTTGGTGGCTTTCCAGGAGATGAGTGACTGCCTGTAGAATTCCGCAAATGTCCTTCCCACTGGGCTGTCGTCCACCCCATCTCTCCTCAATTTTACAGTGGGATAAGCAAAGTCGAGGCCATTCCACCCACCCTCACTCCTATTCAGTTCCCTAAGTGGCCAATCAATGATTACTTAAGGACCATTTCCCAGCCAGTGGCAATGTTCAGGCTGGTGGGTGGAGTTCAAGGTCATGCATGGGGGGAAGAGGGAAGTGGGGAGGGGGTGAGACAGCTTGTTCAGCCCTCGGGTGAGAAAAGTGGGGGACCTTATTTCAACATCAGGTGACACCCTCACAGGGTCCGTCCCCAGTTGGTGTTCTCTCCACCAGCTTCTCCTCCAACATCATAGAATCCCTACAGTGCAGAAGGAGGCCATTCGGTCCATCATGCCTGCATTGACAACCATCCCACCCAGGCCCGAACCCCATAACCCCATGTATTTACCCTGCTAGTCTCCGTGACACTAAGGGGCAATTTAGCATGGCCAATCCATCTAATTCGCACATTTTTGGACCATGGGAAGAAGATGGATCACTGGGGAGAATGTACAAACTCCACACATACAGTGACCCGAGGCTGGAATTGAACCCGGGTCCCTGGCGCTGTGAGGCAGCAGTGCTAACCACTCTGCCACCATGCAACATCCCCACCACCTGTGCCCACCCCTCAGGTTTCAGTTCTTCTTCCAGCCCTGAGACACATTACCTACTCCTGGACTCCCAGGATTCAGTGTGGGGTCAACTTAGAATTCCAGCTCTGTGCCCCACAGCTTCAGGTGCTGCTGGGATTAGAGAGCTGCCGACCAATGAAATGAGCGCTCAGCCCTCTGAGGGGGGCGGATGCCCCATCTCAAGCCAATGAACTCTCCCTGTGGAGATCAGAGCCATTTCTCTCAATTGGTGCCATTATTATTTTCTTATTGTGAATCTTTTGAACAATCGACATTGAGGTTTCTAATGATCTTTTCATTATTATTCACGGAGACAGTTTTAGTTTTGAACTCTCAGCGGGTAACTTTATGGCTTCGCTTAATCTGAGACTGGAAAATCCTGCCCGACGTCAACGGACATTTCCATTGTCCTCTTCGATTCCATGGCAGGTGGGGTGGTAAAATTCCGGTGCCCAACTCTGCCCCTCCCACTCTGCCCTTCAATTCTGCCTCTTGAACTCTGGCCCTTGAACCCAGCCTCTCCCACTCTGCCTCTCCCACTCTGCCCCTCACACTCTGCCCCTCACACTCTGCCCCTCACACTCTGCCCCTCACACTCTGCCCCTCACACTTGGCCCCTCACACTCTGCCCTCACACTCTGCTCCTCACACTCTGCCCCTCCCACTCTGCCACTTGAACCCAGCCCCGCCCACTCTGCCCCTCCCACTCTGCCACTTGAACCCAGCCCCTCCCACTTTACCCCGCCTTTACTCAAATCTCTACATCCTGCATTTTCCCTTCCTCCACTCCCTCACCTTCCTCCAATCTCTCGCTTCCCTCCAATCCCTCACCTTTCTCCACCCATAGAATCGTAGAATCATAGAATCCCTACAGTGCAGAAGGAGGCCATTTGACCCACCTAGTCTGCACTGACCACAATCCCACCCAGGCCCTATTCCCATAACCCCACATATTTACCCTGTTAATCCCCTGACACTAGGGGTCAACTTAGCATGGCCAATCCAGTGAACCCGCGCATCTGTGGGAGGAAAATGAAGAAAACCCACACAAAAGCGGGGAGAAGGTGCAGACTCTGCACAGTGACACGAGGCCGGAATTGAACCTGGGACCCTGGCACTGTAAAGCAGCAGTGCTAACCACTATGCTATTGTGCTGCCCCACTCACCTCCCTCCATCCCCATGCCCTCCTCCACCCACTCACCTCCCTCCACCCCCTCGCCTCACTCTACTCACTTGCCTCCTTCCAATCCAATGATTGAGGGTGATTTAGTGGTTTGGATCAGGAATTGGCTTGCTGTAAGAAAACAGAGGGTGGTGATTGATGGGAAATATTCATCCTGGAGTTCAGTTACTAGTGGTGTACCGCAAGGATCTGTTTTGGGCCACTGCTGTTTGTCATTTTTATTAATGACCTGGATGAGGGCGTGGAAGGATGGATTAGCAAATTTGCGGATGACACTAAAGTCGGTGGAGTTGTGGACAGTGCAGAGGGAAGTGGCAGGTTACAGAGGGACATAGGTAAGCTGCAGAGCTGGGCTGAGAGGTGGCAAATGGAGTTTAATGCGGAAAAGTGTGAAGTGATTCACTTTGGAAGGAGTAACAGGAATACAGAGTACTGGGCTAATGGTAAGATACTTGGTGGTGTGGATGAACAGAGAGATCTCGGTGTCCATGTGCATAGATCCCTGAAAGTTGGCACCCAGGTTGTTAAGAAGGCATACGGAGTGTTAGCTTTTATTGGTAGAGGGATTGAGTTTCGGAGCCAGGAGGTCATGCTGCAACTGTACAAAACTCTGGTGCGGCCGCATTTGGAGCATTGTGTACAGTTCTGGTCGCCGTATTATAGGAAAGATGTGGAAGTGTTGGAAAGGGTGCAGAGGAGATTTACCAGGATGTTGCCTGGTATGGTGGGAAAATCGTATGAGGAAAGGCTGAGGGGCTTGAGGTTGTTTTCGTTAGAGAGAAGAAGGTTAAGAGGTGACTTAATAGAGGCATACAAGATGATCAGAGGATTAGATAGGGTGGAAATTGAGAGCCTTTTTCCTCGGATGGTGATGGCTAACACGAGGGGACATAGCTTTAAATTGAGGGGTGAGAGATATAGGACAGATATTCGAGGTAGGTTCTTTACTCAGAGAGTAGTAAGGGCGTGGAATGCCCTGCCTGCAGCAGTAGTGGACTCATCAACATTAAGAGCATTCAAATGGTTATTGGATAAACATATGGATGATATTGGAATAGTGTAGATTAGAGGGGCTTTAGATTGGTTCCACTGGTCGGCGCAACATCGAGGGCCGAAGGGCCTGTACTGCGCTGTAATGTTCTATGTTCTATGTTCTAATCCATCGTCTCCCTCCAATCTCTCACCTCCCTCCACTGCCTCACCCAGTGTCTTGTTTTTTTAAAGACTAATGCATCAGTTGTAGGTTTTGGCAGGACTGTAGCCCCCAGCCATGCTAAAGGTGCAGCTCCCTACCCCTGGGCACTTGATGCCCACACCACCCTGAGGCACAAATCTGTCACACTCTGTGCCAGATTGGCATGTTGTTCAGGTAACAATCAACAGATAACAACCTTTCTAGCGTTTCAGAGCACAAATGCCTCCATACAGAACCAATCTCCAAGTATCCTTGGTTCCCAAAAAAACCACAATAACTGGATCCTCCCCCTCCCACTCCAGATTCCTCTCTGGCCATGGGGAGAAACATAAAAGTATAGTGTAGGAATAGAGATGTTTTACTGCAATTGTATAGGACATTGGTGAGGCCACACCTGGAATATTGTGCGTAATTTTGGTCTCCTTATCTGAGGAAGGATGTCCTGGCTATAGAGGGAACTCAGGGTTCTCTTGATGCTAACTTGCAGGTTGAGTTTGTAGTTAGGAAGGCAAATGCAATGTTAACATTCATTTTAAGAGGACGAGAACACAAAAGCAGGGGCTTGAAGTTTTATAAGGCTCCGGTCAGACCACATTTGGAATTATGTGAGCAATTTTGAGACCCGCACCTAAGGAAGGATGTGCTGGCCTTGGAGAGAATCCAGGGTAGTTTCACGAGAATGATCCCAGGAATGAAAAGCTTGATGCTTGAGAACTCTGGAACTGTACTCGATGGAGTTCAGAAGGATGAGGGGGGATCTCATTAAAACTTACAGGATACTGAAAGGCCTGGATAGAATGGACGTGGGGAAGATGTTTCCACTAGTAGGAGATACTAGGATCCAAGGGCACAGCTTCAGAGTAAAGGAACAACCCTTTAGAACCGAGATGAGGAGGAATTTCTTCAGCCAGACGGTGGTGAATGTGTGGAATTCTTTGCCACAGAAGGCTATGGAGGCCAGTTCATTGAGTGTATTGAAGGCTGAGATACATAGGTCCTTGATTGGTAAGGGGATCAAAAGTTACAGGCAAAAGGCGGGAGAATGAGATTGAGAAAGATATCAGCTATGATTGAATGGCGGAACAGGCTCGATGGGCTCAATGGCCTCATTCTGCTCCTATAATTTATGGAATGCAGCGAAGGTTTACCAGGATGATTCCTGGGATGGCAGGTCTGTCATATGAGGAGAGACAAAGCCTGTTAGGATTCTATGCACTGGTGTTTAGAAGAGTGAGGGGATCCCATAGAAACTTATAAAACTCTAACAGGGTCAGACAGGGTAGATTCAGAAAGAATGTTCCTGATGGTGGGGGAGTCCAGAACTAGGGGTCATAATTTTAGGATAAGGGGGAAACCTTTTAGAACTGAGTTGAGGAGAAATTTCTTCACCCAGAGGGTGGTGAATGTATGGAATTCACTCCCACAGAATGTAGTTGAGGCCAAACCGTTGTCTGATTTGAAGAAGAAACTAGATATAGCTCTTGGGGCTAAAGAGATCAAGGGATGTGGGGGGAAGAAGGGGATCAGGATATTGAATTTGATGATCAGTGTAGAATGATATAAAATAAAGGGCGATTGCCAGGCAGTGTGAGGGTTTTTGTTTAATCAACTTAGATGTAGATTCACTTTAAATCAATGGGGAGCAAGTTTGTTCGTAATTGTAATTACTAACAAGTCTCCTGGCCCTGCTGGAATGCATCCCAGTGTATTAAAAGAGATGGCAAGGAAATACCAAATGCACGAGTGGTAATTTACCAAAATTTGCTGGACTCTGGAGTGGTCCCCACAGATTTTAAAACAGCAAATGTGGCGCCACTGTTTAAAAAAGGAGGTTGACAAAAGGCGGGTAACTATAGGCCAGTTAGCTTAACTTCTGTAGCAGGGAAAATGCTTGAATCTTTCATCAAGGAAGAAATAGCGAGACATCTGGATATAAATTGTCCCATTGGTAAGACGTAGCATGGGTTCATGAAGGGAAGGTCATGTTTGACTAATTTGGTGGAATTCCTTGAGAACATTACATGTGCAGTGGACAATGGGGAACTTGCGGATGTGGTGTATCTGAATTTCCAGAAGGCATTTGACAAGGTGCCGTACCAAAGACTGCTGCACAAGATAAAGGTGCACGGTGTTACGTGTAATGTATTAGCATGGATAGAGAATTGGTTAACTAACAGAAAGCAAAGAGTGAGGCTCAATGAGTGTTTTTCTGGTTGGCGATCAGTGACTAGTGGTGTGCCTCAGGGATCAGTGTTGGGACCGCAATTGTTTACGACTTACATAGATGATTTGGAATTGGGGACCAAGTGTGGTCTGTCAAAATTCGCAGATGACACTAAGATGAGTGGCAGAGCAAAGTGTGCAGAGGGCGCTGAAAGTCTGCAAAGGGATAGAGATAGTCTAAGTGAGTGGGCGAGGGTCTGGCAGATGGAGTACAATGTTGGTAAATGTGAGGTCATCCATTTTGGTAGGAATAACAGCAAAATGAACTATTATTTAAATGATAACAAATTGCAGCATGCTGCTGTGCAGAGGGACCTGGGTGTCCTTGTGCAAAAATCACAAGGAGTTGGTTTGCAGGTGCAGCAGCTAACTAAGAAGGCAAATGGAACTTTGTCCTTCATTGCACAGATCCTTGAAAGTGACGTCACACAGGTGGAGAAGGTGGTGAAGAAGGCATATGGCATGCTTGCCTTTATAGGACGGGGCATAGAGTATAAAAGTTGGGGTCTGATGTTGCAGATGTATAGAACGTTGGTTTGGCCGCATCTGGAATACTGCGTCCAGTTCTGGTCGCCACACTACCAGAAGGACGTGGAGGCTTTGGAGAGAGTACAGAGGAGGTTTACCAGGATGTTGCCTGGTATGGAGGGGCTTAGTTACGAGGAGAGATTGGGTAAACTGGGGTTGTTCTCCCTGGAAAGACGGAGGATGAGGGGAGACTTAATAGAGGTGTATAAAATTATGAAAGGCATAGATAGGGTGAACGGTGGGAAGCTTTTCCCCAGGTCGGTGGTGACGTTCACAAGGGGTCATAGGTTCAAGGTGAAGGGGGGGAGGTTTAACACAGATATCAGACAGACATATTTTACACAGAGGGTGGTGGGGGCCTGGAATGCGCTGCCAGGCAAGGTGGTGGAGGCGGACACACTGGGAACGTTTAAGACTTATCTAGACAGCCATATGAACGGAGTGGGGATGGAGGGATACAAAAGAATGGTCTAGTTTGGACCAGGGAGCGGCGCGGGCTTGGAGGGCCGAAGGGCCTGTTCCTGTGCTGTATTGTTCTTTGTTCTTTGTTCTTTGTTCTTGCTCGAGGGATGGAGTTTAAAAACAGTGAGGTTATGTTGCAGCTGTATAACACAGAACATAGAAAAGATACAGCACAAACAGGCCCTTCGGCCCACAAGTTGCGCCGAACATGTCCCTACCTACTAGGCTTACCTATAACCCTCTATGTTACGAACGTCCATGAACCTATCCAAACGTCTCTTAAAAAACCCCATCGAATTCGCCTCCACCACCACTACCGGCAGCCGATTCCACGCACCCACCACCCTCTGAGTGAAAAACTTACCCCTAACATCTCCTTTGTACCTATTCACCAGCACCTTAAACCTGTGATCTCTTGTGGCAACCATATCAGCCCTGGGTAAAGGCCTCTGAGAATCCACTCTATCAATACCTCTCAACATCTTATACACCTCTATCAAGTCACCTGTCATCCTTCGCTTCTCCAAGGAGAAAAGATCTAGCTCTCTCAACCTATCCTCATAAGGCATGCCACCTAATCCAGGCAATATCCTTGTAAATCTCCTCTGCACCCTTCCTATTGCTTCCACATCCTTTCTGTGATGAGGCGACCAGAACTGGGCACAGTACTCCAGGTGGGGTCTGACCAGGGTCCTATACAGCTGCAGCATTATCTCCCGATTTCTAAACACAATTCCTCTATTGATGAAGACCAGTATTCCATACGCCTTCTTAACCACAGCCTCTACCTGCGACGCTGCTTTGAGCGTCCTATGAACCCGGACCCCAAGATCCTTCTGATCTTCCACACTGCCAAGTGTCTTACCCTTAATATTATATTCTTTCACCCTATTCGACCTGCCAAAATGAACCACCACACACTTATCTGGGTTGAAGTCCATCTGCCACTTCTCCGCTCAGTCTTGCATCTTATCTATGTCTCGTTGCAACTGCTGACATCCCTCTACACTATTCACAACCCCACCAACCTTCGTGTCATCAGCAAACTTGCCAACCCATCCTTCCACTTCCTCATCCAGGTCACTTATAAAAATCACAAAGAGCAAGGGTCCCAGAACAGATCCCTGGTGCACTCCACTGGTGACTGACCTCCATGCTGAAAAAGACCCATCTACAACCACTCTTTGCCTTCTGTGGGCAAGACAGTTCTGAATCCACAAGGCAATGTCCCCTTGTATCCCATGCCCATTCACTTTCTGCATAAGCCTTGCATGGGGCACCTTATCAAACGTCTTGCTGAAATCCATATAAACTACATCTACTGCTCTTCCCTCATCTATGTGTCTAGTTACATCTTTAAAAAATTCAATTAGGCTCGTAAGGCATGATCTGCCTCGGACAAAGCCATGCTGGCTATTTCTGATCACACTATTCCTCTCCAGATGTTCATAAATCTTTCCCATCTTATCTTCTTGCTCCTAACATACTTGTAGAATGCCTTGGGGTTTTCCTTTATCCTGTCTGCCAAGGCCTTCTCATGACCCCTTCTTGCTCTTCTAATTTCCCTCTTAAGTTCCTTCCTACTAGTCGTATACTCATCTAGATTTCTAACAGTACCTAGTTCCCTGAACCTTTTGTAGGTTTTTCTAAGGTGCTGGTGAGGCCACACCTGGAGTACTGTGTACAGTTTTGGTCTCCTTACTTGAGAAAGGCTATACTAGCACTGGAGGGGATGCAGAGGAGATTCACTAGGTTGATTCCGGAGTTGAGAGGGTTGGCTTATGAAGAGAGACTGAGTACAAAGAACAAAGAAAATTACAGCACAGGAAGGCCCTTCGGCCCTCCAAGCCTTCACCGACCATGCTGCCTGACTGAACTAAAACCCTTCCGGGGACCATATCCCTCTAAACCCATCTATTCATGTACTTGTCAAGACGCCCCTTAAAAGTCACTGCCGTATCCGCTTCCACTACCTCCCCGGCAATGAGTTCTAGGCACCCACTACTCCCTGTGTAAAAGATCTGCCTTGTACATCTCCTTTAAACCTTGCCCCTCACACCTTAAACCTATGCCCCCTAGTAATTGACTCTTCCACCCTGGGGAAAAGGGAGTAGATGAGTGACAAAGATGATTGATGAGGGTAGGGCAATGGATGTTGTCTACATGGACTTCAGGAAGGCCTTTGACAAAGTCCCTCATGGCAGACTGGTGCAGAAGGTGAAATCGCATGGGATCAGAGGTGAGCTGGCAAGATGGATACAAAACTGGCTTGGTCAAAGAAGACAGAGGGTAGAAGTGGAAAGGGTGCATTTCTGAATGGAGGGCTGTGACAAGTGTCGTTGCTCAGGGATCAGTACTGAGACCTTTGCTGTTTGTAATATATACAAATGATTTGGAGGAAAATGTAACTGGTTTGATTCGTAAGTTTGTGGACGACACAAGGATTGGTGGATTTGCGAATAGCGATGAGGACCATCAGAGGATACAACAGGATATAGATCGGTTGGAGACTTGAGCGGAGAGATGGCAGATGGAGTTTAATCCGGACAAATGTGAGGCAATGCATTTTGGAAGGCCTAATACAGATAGGAAATATATAGTAAATGGCAGAACCCTTAAGAGTATTGATAGGCAAAGAGATCTGGATGTACAGGTACACAGGTCACTGACAGTGGCAATGCAGGTGGAGAAGTTAGTCAAGAAGGCATACGGCATGCTTGCCTTCATTGGCCAGGGCATTGAGTTTAAAAATTGGCAAGTCATGTTGCAGCTTTATAGAACCTTAGTTAGGCCGCACTTAGAATATAGTGTTCAATTCTGGTCGCCACACTACCAGAAGGATGTGGAGGCTTTGGAGAGGGTGCAGAAAAGATATACCAGGATGTTGTCTGGTATGGAGGGCATTAGCTATGAGGAGAGGTTGGAGAAACTTGGTTTGTTCTCAATGGAACGACGGAGGTTGAGGGGTGACTGATAGAAGTCTACAAGATTATGAGAGGCTTGGACAGAGTGGATAGTCAGAAGCTTTTTCCCAGGGTGGAAGAGTCAATTACTAGGGAGCACAGATTTAAGGTGCAAAGGACAGGGTTGAAAGGAGATGTACGAGGCATATTTTTTACACAGAGGGTGGTGGGTGCCTGGAACTCATTGCAGGGGGAGGTAGTGGAAGCGGATACAGTAGTGACTTTTAAGGGGCATCTGGACAAATACATGAATAGAATGGAATAGAGAGACAAATACATGAATAGGATGGGAATAGGGGGTAGGGGGTTTTAGTTAAGTCTGGCAGCATGGTTGGTGCAGGCTTGGAGGGCTGAAGGGCCATTTCCTGTGCTGTAATTTTCTTTGTTCTTTGTAGACTGGGGCTATACTCACTGGAATTCAGAAGAATGAGGGGAGACCTTATAGAAACATATAAGATTATGAAGGGAATAGATAAGATAGAAGCAGGGAAGTTGTTTCCACTGGTGGGTGAAACTAGAACTAGGGGCATAGCTTCAAAATAAGGGGGAGCAGATTTAGGACTGAGTTGAGGAGGAACTCCTTCACACAAAGGGTTGTGAATCTGTGGAATTCCCTGCCCAGTGAAGCAGTTGAGGCTACCTCATTGAATGTTTTTAAGGCAAGGATAGGGAAGGATAAGGCAAGGATGTTTTTAAAGCAAGGATGGGCGGCAGGGTAGCACAGTGGTTAGCACTGCTGCTTCACAGGTCCAGGGACCTGAGTTCTATTCCCGGCTTGGGTCACTGTCTGTGTGGAGTTTGCACATTCCCCTTGTGTCTGCGTGGGTTTCCTCCGGGTGCTCCGGGTTCCTCCCACAGTCCAAAGATGTGCGGGTTAGGTTGATTGGCCATGCTAAAAATTGCCCTAAGTGTCCTGGGATGCATAGGCCAGAGGGATTAGTGGGTAAATATGTAGGGATATGGGGGTAGGTCCTGTGTGGGATTATGGTTCGCTGCAGACTCGATGGGCCGAATGGCCTTTTTCTGTACTGTAGGGTTTCTATGATTCTATAAATAATTTTTTGAACAGTAAAGGAATTACAGAAAAACAGTAAAGGTGAGCGGGCGGGTAAGTGGAGCTGAGTCCACAAAAAGATCAGCCATGATCTTATTGAATGGCGGAGGACACTCGAGGGGCCAGATGGCCTACTCCTGCTCCTAGTTCTTATGTTCTTATGTAATTAGGTGTTTTAAATACTTTGTAGTTTTAAAGGTACATGCAATACCTTTAATTAGTCCACACTTATAAATATATCTTCTATACATTTTTAGAAGTTAAACAAAGGTTGTTTAACTTGTGAACAGTTACAGAGTGCCCTATGATACTAAATAGGAGTTAAATACATTCCTTTAAAGCACTCAACTGTTGGAATCACAAGGCCATAAAGGGCACTTAATTGCCTCACCAGACAACTTATCAGAAACAACTGATGCACGAGTGAGTTTTAATGAAGCGGCCTTCACAGTTTCTAATTAAAACAGAGATTCAGTTAACTTCTCTGACAAGGCCATAAAATACTAAGGCCCCTTTTATCAAGTGAAGGATGCCCATGTGAGACTGTTTTAGTGAAGATGCTTTGAGAGGCTGCTATCAAAATAGAGACATGATGTCTGACTAAGTGACTAAAGGATAGTTCACCAAGGCTTAGAGATGATATATTGGGGTATCCCAAGAGGTATCATGGTCACATAGATCAGGGTTGTTCAGTATTTCATTCTATTGGATCAATACATAATGTATGTCATTTGTAACACTTTTGATTGGATTGTGTCCAGCTGATTGTGAGCTGTAGAATTGTATAAACCAGGATGATTTTCTTGGGGGACTGGTTTTTTTGACCCATTGCGTCAAACCCCCTGCCCTTGCTAGCAAGTAAACTAAAGACAATCTGTCGGTTAAGTATCTTGTGTTAATGTGTGTTTGTGTTGAAGTCAAACTCAGAAGTCAAGATTTCGACATCCGCCATGATCAAAAAGAATGGGGGAGCAGGCTCAAAGGGCCGAATGGTCTACTGCTGCTTCTATGTTTCTATACGAAGTCTTGAACCCCAGCCCTGGACAGACTCAGGATTTTGGCTGCAAAGTCCGGTATCTACGCCCCTGACCATACTGTCTCCTATCATGAAGCTTCTTACTCTCCGTTCACTGGAAATGGCATCCTTCACCTTGATGCCAGGGTCATTCTACTTGCCCACCCTGCTTCTCATCCACACAGGTAACAAGCAGCTTGTACCCAATGGACAGAGTCAGGGGCTGAGGCTCCTCCATCACTATGTGCTCATTCCTCGTCCCTTTCTGACCTGCAGCCACATCGTCCTTTTCCTGACCATGGACCCACTGTTAGCTTCTGATTCCTGGAACAGAGTGTCCAGAGAACTCTTCCCCTTCGCAATGTTTGCAACTCAGACTCCAGCTCAGCAACTCTGAGCACAAGTTGCTTTTTCTGGCTGTCCGTGATTCTGATGTTTTCCACACATTCCCACATGTAGTCATGGACAACACATGTCTGTCTCACGTTACTTGTTGATTTGATAAGTCAAATAGCTAACTAACTGGGGAAACAAATGTTGAGTTATAATCTTATGGTTTAAAGATAAAAGAGCTACTGAAATGAAAAGAAAAAGAATAAAAAGCAGCAGTTTGTTCAGAAGGAAGAATTTCCAAAGTTAGCACCTCAGTCAGCTCCCCGGGCAAACTCTCTGACTTAGATGACTGTGTAAACTCTCTTGATCATCCTCAAATTCAAAATTAAAACTTTCCAAACACCCTTTTCTCTCTTACATATCTGATTCCTTTGTCACATCTCTAAGGTGACACATCTGCAGGTTTTTCGGGAAGATAACAAAATAACACAACTACTTATGTGGAGTGAAAGGGTTAATAATCTCACAAGTTTAAAAATCACACAAGCTGTAAGCTGTATCTCAGTCACAGAGGGGAAGCTATGTGAAAAGCACAGGTCTTAATTAAAGCAGACCCAGATAAGAGTCATGAACCATTGAATTGATGTGCAGCTTCAGCTCATGTTTGCCCATTAGAACAAGGAACAATGGAAAAGAAGGTTTATAGACCATTGGCCAGAGATATAGCTATCATTTCTTGATGATATAACATGCACAAGTTTTAATTGGACACTACACTCTTACGTATGCATGATGTAACCTTAATCAATAACTGCAAGTGGATAGAGATAGCTCCTGTACTTTTATTGGTATTTGCTCATTATTTGTCATTGAATTTGAAACTATAATTGCTTGTGTATTTCTGAATTCTGCACCCTGACTGGTCTGAGAGACTTATTCAGAGTCCTAAAGCACTGGAGTTTCTCAATAGATCATCTTGAAACCACTCCGTGACTTTGTCTGGCTACCTAAGGGGAAATGATAGTTTTAAATATCACAAGAAAAACATAACAGATTGGCAATGGAATGGGGCTTGCTCTGGCCAGAAAAAACTGTGACAACATCTTGGTCCGGTGAGTATGTTCTATATTAACAGCTGGATGCTGTTGTTAACCAATTGTAGTCAATATAAAGAGTGAAATCTGAAGCCAAAGTAAACTGGACCAGACAAAGGGAGTGAAATGGTGAAAGAAAAGGGGGACACCCTAGGGATTTTGTCAAAAGAACCGTGAGGGCGGAATGGTTAACAAGACCATGGGCCACGGCAAAATCCAAGAAGGTGAATGTCAACAAGGAGACGGCTGAAAAGGCAGAACTGGAATTTATTACTGACGAGGGAGGAGAAGCCATAAAAATGCTGGGAGCTTTTTTAAAACAAATCTGAGAAAGACAAGCTCTCTCTTAAATCAAGATTCCTAATGCAGTGCAGGTCGCCACAGCTGCAGAAAAATGTAACCAATATCTGTCCAGAGCAAGGGTGAGTTGGAAACTTGAATTACAGTTATAAAAGTAAGGAAAAGTAAGAGTGCAGAAAAGATTTACTAGGATGCTATCGGGACTTGATGGATTGAGTTATAAGGAGAGGCTGGATAGACTGTGACTTTTTTCTCTGGAGCGTAGGAGGCTGAGGGGTGACCTTATAGAGGTCTATAAAATAATGAGGGGCACAGATAAGGTAGATAGTCAATATCTTTTCCCAAAGGTAGGGGAGTCTAAAACTAGAGGGCATAGGTTTAAGGTGAGAGGGGAGAGATACAAAAGTGTCCAGAGGGGCAGTTTTTTCACACAGAGGGTGGTGAGTGTCTGGAACAAGCTGCCAGAGGTAGTAGTAGAGGCGGGTACAATTTTATCTTTTAAAAAGCATTTAGATAGTTACATGGGTACGATGGGTATAGAGGGATATGGGCCAAATGTGGGCAATTGGGATTAGCTTAGGGGTTTAAAAAAAAGGCGGCATGGACAGGTTGGGCCGAATGGCCTGTTTCCATGCTGTAAACCTCTTTGACTCTATGACACTATGACTTCTGGTTGGTTTACCTGGACATTTGTAAATTTGATAACTTTGGTTTTGAACTCAAGGTTTTTCCATCGAGGGAGATAACATTATGGGTTTTTAATTACAAGAATTTAGAAGGTTAAAAACAGAACCACAAGAATGCTTCTGTAATTCATTGTTGCTTAAAAGTGTGTGCTAAGTTTCTCTGCTTGTGTATAGAACAGTACAGCACAGAACAGGCCCTTCGGTCCACAATATTGTGCCGAGCTTTATCTGAAACCAAGATCAAGCTATCCCACTCCCCATCATCCTGGTGTGCTCCATGTGCCTATCCAATAACCGCTGAAATGTTCCTAAAGTGTCTGACTCCACTATCACTGCAGGCAGTCCATTCCACACCCCAACCACTCTCTGCGTAAAGAACCTACCTCGGACATCCTTCCTATATCTCCCACCATGAACCCTATAGTTATGCCCCCTTGTAATAGCTCCATCCACCCGAGGAAATAGTCTTTGAACATTCACTCCATCTATCCCCTTCATCATTTTATAAACCTCTATAAAGTCTCCCCTCAACCTCCTCCGCTCCAGAGAGAACAGCCCTAGCTCCCTCAAACTTTCCTCATAATACCTACCCTCCAAACCAGGCAGCATCCTGGTAAATCTCCTCTGCACTCTTTCCAGCGCTTCCACATCCTTCTTATAGTGAGGTGACCAGAACTGCACACAATATTCCAAATGTGGTCTCACCAAGGTCCTGTACAGTTGCAGCATAACCCCACGGCTCTTAAACTCCAACCCCCTGTTAATAAAAGCTAACACACTATAGGCCTTCTTCACAGCTCTATCCACTTGAGTGGCAACCTTCAGAGGTCTGTGGATATGGACCCAAGGTCTCTCTGTTCCTCCACAGTCTTCAGAACTCTACCTTTGACCCTGTTATCCACATTTAAATTTGTCCTACCAAAATGAATCACCTCACATTTATCAGGGTTAAACTCCATCTGCCATTTTTCAGCCCAGCTCTGCATCCTATCTATGTCTCTTTGCAGTCTACAACAGCCCTCCATCTCATCCACAACACCACCAATCTTGGTGTCATCAGCAAATTTACTGATCCACCCTTCAGCCCCTCCTCTGGGTCATTAATAAAAATGACAAATAGCAGAGGACCAAGCACTGATCCCTATGGCACTCCGCTAGCAACCTGCCTCCAGTCCGAAAATTTTCCATCCACCACCACCCTCTGTCTTCGATCAGATAGCCAGTTACCTATCCAATCGGCCAACTTT
>NW_027591500.1:0-86702 GCF_964213995.1 Mustelus asterias | reverse complement strand
CGAGAGAGCGAGCGCGGGGGGCGGAGCGAGAGAGCGAGCGCGGGGGGCGGCGAGAGAGCGAGCGCGGGGGCGGGCGAGAGAGCGAGCGCGGGGGCGGGCGAGAGAGCGAGCGCGGGGCGGGCGAGAGAGCGAGCGCGGGGCGGAGAGCGAGCGCGGGGGCGGGCGAGAGAGCGAGCGCGGGGGCGGGCGAGAGAGCGAGCGCGGGGGCGGGCGAGAGAGCGAGCGCGGGGTCGGGCGAGAGAGCGAGCGCGGGGGCGGGCGAGAGAGAGAGCGCGGGGGCGGGCGAGAGAGAGAGCGCGGGGGCGGGCGAGAGAGAGAACGCGGGGGCGGGCGAGAGAGAGAGCGCGGGGGCGGGCGAGAGAGAGAGCGCGGGGGCGGGCGAGAGAGAGAGCGCGGGGTCGGGCGAGAGAGAGAGCGCGGGGGCGGGCGAGAGAGCGCGGGGGCGGGCGAGAGAGAGAGCGCGGGGTCGGGCGAGAGAGAGCGCGCGGGGGCGGGCGAGAGAGAGCGCGCGGGGGCGGGCGAGAGAGAGCGCGCGGGGGCGGGCGAGAGAGAGCGCGCGGGGGCGGGCGAGAGAGAGCGCGCGGGGTCGGGCGAGAGAGGGAGCGCGGGGTCGGGCGAGAGAGAGAGCGCGGGGTCGGGCGAGAGAGAGAGCGCGGGGTCGGGCGAGAGAGAGAGCGCGGGGTCGGGCGAGAGAGAGAGCGCGGGGTCGGGCGAGAGAGAGAGCGCGGGGTCGGGCGAGAGAGAGAGCGCGGGGTCGGGCGAGAGAGAGAGCGCGGGGGCGGGCGAGAGAGAGAGCGCGGGGGCGGGCGAGAGAGAGAGCGCGGGGGCGGGCGAGAGAGAGAGCGCGGGGGCGGGCGAGAGAGAGAGCGCGGGGGCGGGCGAGAGAGAGAGCGCGGGGGCGGGCGAGAGAGAGAGCGCGGGGGCGGGCGAGAGAGAGAGCGCGGGGGCGGGCGAGAGAGAGAGCGCGGGGGCGGGCGAGAGAGAGAGCGCGGGGGCGGGCGAGAGAGAGAGCGCGGGGGCGGGCGAGAGAGAGAGCGCGGGGGCGGGCGAGAGAGAGAGCGCGGGGGCGGGCGAGAGAGAGAGCGCGGGGGCGGGCGAGAGAGAGAGCGCGGGGCGGGCGAGAGAGAGAGCGCGGGGGCGGGCGAGAGAGAGAGCGCGGGGGCGGGCGAGAGAGAGAGCGCGGGGGCGGGCGAGAGAGAGAGCGCGGGGGCGGGCGAGAGAGAGAGCGCGGGGGCGGGCGAGAGAGAGAGCGCGGGGGCGAGAGAGAGAGCGCGGGGGCGAGAGAGAGAGCGCGGGGGCGAAGAGAGAGCGGGGGCGAAGAGAGAGCGGGGGCGAAGAGAGAGCGGGGGCGAAGAGAGAGCGGGGGCGAAGAGAGAGCGGGGGCGAAGAGAGAGCGGGGCGAAGAGAGAGCGGGGGCGAAGAGAGAGCGGGGGCGAAGAGAGAGCTGGGGCGAAGAGAGAGCGGGGGCAAGAGAGAGCGGGGGCGAAGAGAGAGCGGGGGCGAAGAGAGAGCGGGGGCGAAGAGAGAGCGGGGGCGAAGAGAGAGCGGGGGCGAAGAGAGAGCGGGGGCGAAGAGAGAGCGGGGGCGAAGAGAGAGCGGGGGCGAAGAGAGAGCGGGGGCGAAGAGAGAGCGGGGGCGAAGAGAGAGCGGGGGCGAAGAGAGAGCGGGGGCGAAGAGAGAGCGGGGGCGAAGAGAGAGCGGGGGCGAAGAGAGAGCGGGGGCGAAGAGAGAGCGGGGGCGAAGAGAGAGCGGGGGCGAAGAGAGAGCGGGGGCGAAGAGAGAGCGGGGGCGAAGAGAGAGCCGGGGCGAAGAGAGAGCGGGGGCGAAGAGAGAGCGGGGGCGAAGAGAGAGCGGGGGCGAAGAGAGAGCGGGGGCGAAGAGAGAGCGGGGGCGAAGAGAGAGCGGGGGCGAAGAGAGAGCGGGGGCGAAGAGAGAGCGGGGGCGAAGAGAGAGCGCGGGCGAAGAGAGAGCGCGGGCGAAGAGAGAGCGCGGGCGAAGAGAGAGCGCGGGCGAAGAGAGAGCGCGGGCGAAGAGAGAGCGCGGGCGAAGAGAGAGCGCGGGCGAAGAGAGAGCGCGGGCGAAGAGAGAGCGCGGGCGAAGAGAGAGCGCGGGCGAGAGAGAGCGCGGGCGAAGAGAGAGCGCGGGCGAAGAGAGAGCGGGGGCGAAGAGAGAGCGGGGGCGAAGAGAGAGCGGGGGCGAAGAGAGAGCGGGGGGGCGAAGAGAGAGCGTGGGGGCGAAGAGAGAGAGCGTGGCGGGCGAAGAGAGAGAGAGCGTGGGCGGGCGAAGAGAGAGAGAGCGTGGGCGGGCGAAGAGAGAGAGAGCGTGGGCGGGCGAAGAGAGAGAGAGCGTGGGCGGGCGAAGAGAGAGAGAGCGTGGGCGGGCGAAGAGAGAGAGAGCGTGGGCGGGCGAAGAGAGAGAGAGCGTGGGCGGGCGAAGAGAGAGAGAGCGTGGGCGGGCGAAGAGAGAGAGAGCGTGGCGGGCGAAGAGAGAGAGCGTGGGCGGGCGAAGAGAGAGAGAGCGTGGGCGGGCGAAGAGAGAGAGAGCGTGGGCGGGCGAAGAGAGAGAGAGCGTGGGCGGGCGAAGAGAGAGAGAGCGTGGGCGGGCGAAGAGAGAGAGAGCGTGGGCGGGCGAAGAGAGAGAGAGCGTGGGCGGGCGAAGAGAGAGAGAGCGTGGGCGGGCGAAGAGAGAGAGAGCGTGGGCGGGCGAAGAGAGAGAGAGCGTGGGCGGGCGAAGAGAGAGAGAGCGTGGGCGGGCGAAGAGAGAGAGAGCGTGGGCGGGCGAAGAGAGAGAGAGCGTGGGCGGGCGAAGAGAGAGAGAGCGTGGGCGGGCGAAGAGAGAGAGAGCGTGGGCGGGCGAAGAGAGAGAGAGCGTGGGCGGGCGAAGAGAGAGAGAGCGTGGGCGGGCGAAGAGAGAGAGAGCGTGGGCGGGCGAAGAGAGAGAGAGCGTGGGCGGGCGAAGAGAGAGAGAGCGTGGGCGGGCGAAGAGAGAGAGCGGTGGGGCGAAGAGAGAGAGAGCGTGGGCGGGCGAAGAGAGAGAGAGCGTGGGCGGGCGAAGAGAGAGAGAGCGTGGGCGGGCGAAGAGAGAGAGAGCGTGGGCGGGCGAAGAGAGAGAGAGCGTGGGCGGGCGAAGAGAGAGAGAGCGTGGGCGGGCGAAGAGAGAGAGAGCGTGGGCGGGCGAAGAGAGAGAGAGCGTGGGCGGGCGAAGAGAGAGAGAGCGTGGGCGGGCGAAGAGAGAGAGAGCGTGGGCGGGCGAAGAGAGAGAGAGCGTGGGCGGGCGAAGAGAGAGAGAGCGTGGGCGGGCGAAGAGAGAGAGAGCGTGGGCGGGCGAAGAGAGAGAGAGCGTGGGCGGGCGAAAGAGAGAGAGAGCGTGGGCGGGCGAAGAGAGAGAGAGCGTGGGCGGGCGAAGAGAGAGAGAGCGTGGGCGGGCGAAGAGAGAGAGAGCGTGGGCGGGCGAAGAGAGAGAGAGCGTGGGCGGGCGAAGAGAGAGAGAGCGTGGGCGGGCGAAGAGAGAGAGAGCGTGGGCGGGCGAAGAGAGAGAGAGCGTGGGCGGGCGAAGAGAGAGAGAGCGTGGGCGGGCGAAGAGAGAGAGAGCGTGGGCGGGCGAAGAGAGAGAGAGCGTGGGCGGGCGAAGAGAGAGAGAGCGTGGGCGGGCGAAGAGAGAGAGAGCGTGGGCGGGCGAAGCGAGAGGGGCGGAAGAGAGCGGGCGGCAGAGAGAGAGAGCGTGGGCGGGCGAAGAGAGCGTGGGCGGGCGAAGAGAGAGCGTGGGCGGGCGAAGAGAGAGAGCGTGGGCGGGCGAAGAGAGAGCGTGGGCGGGCGAAGAGAGAGCGTGGGCGGGCGAAGAGAGAGCGTGGGCGGGCGAGAGAGAGAGCGTGGGCGGGCGAAGAGAGAGCGTGGGCGGGCGAAGAGAGAGCGTGGGCGGGCGAGAGAGAGAGCGTGGGCGGGCGAAGAGAGAGCGTGGGCGGGCGAAGAGAGAGCGTGGGCGGGCGAAGAGAGAGCGTGGGCGGGCGAAGAGAGAGCGTGGGCGGGCGAAGAGAGAGCGTGGGCGGGCGAAGAGAGAGCGTGGGCGGGCGAAGAGAGAGCGTGGGCGGGCGAAGAGAGAGCGTGGGCGGGCGAAGAGAGAGCGTGGGCGGGCGAAGAGAGAGCGTGGGCGGGCGAAGAGAGAGCGTGGGCGGGCGAAGAGAGAGCGTGGGCGGGCGAAGAGAGAGCGTGGGCGGGCGAAGAGAGAGCGTGGGCGGGCGAAGAGAGAGCGTGGGCGGGCGAAGAGAGAGCGTGGGCGGGCGAAGAGAGAGCGTGGGCGGGCGAAGAGAGAGCGTGGGCGGGCGAAGAGAGAGCGTGGGCGGGCGAAGAGAGAGCGTGGGCGGGCGAAGAGAGAGCGGGGGCGGGCGAAGAGAGAGCGGGGGCGGGCGAAGAGAGAGCGGGGGCGGGCGAAGAGAGAGCGGGGGCGGGCGAAGAGAGAGCGGGGGCGGGCGAAGAGAGAGCGGGGGCGGGCGAAGAGAGAGCGGGGGCGGGCGAAGAGAGAGCGGGGGCGGGCGAAGAGAGAGCGGGGGCGGGCGAAGAGAGAGCGGGGGCGGGCGAAGAGAGAGCGGGGGCGGGCGAAGAGAGAGCGGGGGCGGGCGAAGAGAGAGCGGGGGCGGGCGAAGAGAGAGCGGGGGCGGGCGAAGAGAGAGCGGGGGCGGG
Organism: Mustelus asterias; assembly: GCF_964213995.1. Classification (NCBI taxonomy): domain Eukaryota; kingdom Metazoa; phylum Chordata; class Chondrichthyes; order Carcharhiniformes; family Triakidae; genus Mustelus; species Mustelus asterias. The sequence goes on along the minus strand of NW_027591500.1, from coordinate 82,026 downwards.
CGAAGAGAGAGCGGGGGCGGGCGAAGAGAGAGCGGGGGCGGGCGAAGAGAGAGCGGGGGCGGGCGAAGAGAGAGCGGGGGCGGGCGAAGAGAGAGCGGGGGCGGGCGAAGAGAGAGCGGGGGCGGGCGAAGAGAGAGCGGGGGCGGGCGAAGAGAGAGCGGGGGCGGGCGAAGAGAGAGCGGGGGCGGGCGAAGAGAGAGCGGGGGCGGGCGAAGAGAGAGCGGGGGCGGGCGAAGAGAGAGCGGGGGCGGGCGAAGAGAGAGCGGGGGCGGGCGAAGAGAGAGCGGGGGCGGGCGAAGAGAGAGCGGGGGCGGGCGAAGAGAGAGCGGGGGCGGGCGAAGAGAGAGCGGGGGCGGGCGAAGAGAGAGCGGGGGCGGGCGAAGAGAGAGCGGGGGCGGGCGAAGAGAGAGCGGGGGCGGGCGAAGAGAGAGCGGGGGCGGGCGAAGAGAGAGCGGGGGCGGGCGAAGAGAGAGCGGGGGCGGGCGAAGAGAGAGCGGGGGCGGGCGAAGAGAGAGCGGGGGCGGGCGAAGAGAGAGCGGGGGCGGGCGAAGAGAGAGCGGGGGCGGGCGAAGAGAGAGCGGGGGCGGGCGAAGAGAGAGCGGGGGCGGGCGAAGAGAGAGCGGGGGCGGGCGAAGAGAGAGCGGGGGCGGGCGAAGAGAGAGCGGGGGCGGGCGAAGAGAGAGCGGGGGCGGGCGAAGAGAGAGCGGGGGCGGGCGAAGAGAGAGCGGGGGCGGGCGAAGAGAGAGCGGGGGCGGGCGAAGAGAGAGCGGGGGCGGGCGAAGAGAGAGCGGGGGCGGGCGAAGAGAGAGCGGGGGCGGGCGAAGAGAGAGCGGGGGCGGGCGAAGAGAGAGCGGGGGCGGGCGAAGAGAGAGCGGGGGCGGGCGAAGAGAGAGCGGGGGCGGGCGAAGAGAGAGCGGGGGCGGGCGAAGAGAGAGCGGGGGCGGGCGAAGAGAGAGCGGGGGCGGGCGAAGAGAGAGCGGGGGCGGGCGAAGAGAGAGCGGGGGCGGGCGAAGAGAGAGCGGGGGCGGGCGAAGAGAGAGCGGGGGCGGGCGAAGAGAGAGCGGGGGCGGGCGAAGAGAGAGCGGGGGCGGGCGAAGAGAGAGCGGGGGCGGGCGAAGAGAGAGCGGGGGCGGGCGAAGAGAGAGCGGGGGCGGGCGAAGAGAGAGCGGGGGCGGGCGAAGAGAGAGCGGGGGCGGGCGAAGAGAGAGCGGGGGCGGGCGAAGAGAGAGCGGGGGCGGGCGAAGAGAGAGCGGGGGCGGGCGAAGAGAGAGCGGGGGCGGGCGAAGAGAGAGCGGGGGCGGGCGAAGAGAGAGCGGGGGCGGGCGAAGAGAGAGCGGGGGCGGGCGAAGAGAGAGCGGGGGCGGGCGAAGAGAGAGCGGGGGCGGGAGAGAGCGGGGGCGGGCGAAGAGAGAGCGGGGGCGGGCGAAGAGAGAGCGGGGGCGGGCGAAGAGAGAGCGGGGGCGGGCGAAGAGAGAGCGGGGGCGGGCGAAGAGAGAGCGGGGGCGGGCGAAGAGAGAGCGGGGGCGGGCGAAGAGAGAGCGGGGGCGGGCGAAGAGAGAGCGGGGGCGGGCGAAGAGAGAGCGGGGGCGGGCGAAGAGAGAGCGGGGGCGGGCGAAGAGAGAGCGGGGGCGGGCGAAGAGAGAGCGGGGGCGGGCGAAGAGAGAGCGGGGGCGGGCGAAGAGAGAGCGGGGGCGGGCGAAGAGAGAGCGGGGGCGGGCGAAGAGAGAGCGGGGGCGGGCGAAGAGAGAGCGGGGGCGGGCGAAGAGAGAGCGGGGGCGGGCGAAGAGAGAGCGGGGGCGGGCGAAGAGAGAGCGGGGGCGGGCGAAGAGAGAGCGGGGGCGGGCGAAGAGAGAGCGGGGGCGGGCGAAGAGAGAGCGGGGGCGGGCGAAGAGAGAGCGGGGGCGGGCGAAGAGAGAGCGGGGGCGGGCGAAGAGAGAGCGGGGGCGGGCGAAGAGAGAGCGGGGGCGGGCGAAGAGAGAGCGGGGGCGGGCGAAGAGAGAGCGGGGGCGGGCGAAGAGAGAGCGGGGGCGGGCGAAGAGAGAGCGGGGGCGGGCGAAGAGAGAGCGGGGGCGGGCGAAGAGAGAGCGGGGGCGGGCGAAGAGAGAGCGGGGGCGGGCGAAGAGAGAGCGGGGGCGGGCGAAGAGAGAGCGGGGGCGGGCGAAGAGAGAGCGGGGGCGGGCGAAGAGAGAGCGGGGGCGGGCGAAGAGAGAGCGGGGGCGGGCGAAGAGAGAGCGGGGGCGGGCGAAGAGAGAGCGGGGGCGGGCGAAGAGAGAGCGGGGGCGGGCGAAGAGAGAGCGGGGGCGGGCGAAGAGAGAGCGGGGGCGGGCGAAGAGAGAGCGGGGGCGGGCGAAGAGAGAGCGGGGGCGGGCGAAGAGAGAGCGGGGGCGGGCGAAGAGAGAGCGAGCGCGGGCGAAGAGAGAGCGAGCGCGGGCGAAGAGAGAGCGAGCGCGGGCGAAGAGAGAGCGAGCGCGGGCGAAGAGAGAGCGAGCGCGGGCGAAGAGAGAGCGAGCGCGGGCGAAGAGAGAGCGAGCGCGGGCGAAGAGAGAGCGAGCGCGGGCGAAGAGAGAGCGAGCGTGGGCGAAGAGCGCGGGCGAAGAGCGCGGGCGAAGAGCGCGGGCGAAGAGCGCGGGCTAAGAGCGCGGGCTAAGAGCGCGGGCTAAGAGCGCGGGCTAAGAGCGCGGGCGAAGAGCGCGGGCGAAGAGAGAGCGAGCGCGGGCGAAGAGAGAGCGAGCGCGGGCGAAGAGAGAGCGAGCGCGGGCGAAGAGAGAGCGAGCGCGGGCGAAGAGAGAGCGAGCGCGGGCGAAGAGAGAGCGAGCGCGGGCGAAGAGAGAGCGAGCGCGGGCGAAGAGAGAGCGAGCGCGGGCGAAGAGAGAGCGAGCGCGGGCGAAGAGAGAGCGAGCGCGGGCGAAGAGAGAGCGAGCGCGGGCGAAGAGAGAGCGAGCGCGGGCGAAGAGAGAGCGAGCGCGGGCGAAGAGAGAGCGAGCGCGGGCGAAGAGAGAGCGAGCGCGGGCGAAGAGAGAGCGAGCGCGGGCGAAGAGAGAGCGAGCGCGGGCGAAGAGAGAGCGAGCGCGGGCGAAGAGAGAGCGAGCGCGGGCGAAGAGAGAGCGAGCGCGGGCGAAGAGAGAGCGAGCGCGGGCGAAGAGAGAGCGAGCGCGGGCGAAGAGAGAGCGAGCGCGGGCGAAGAGAGAGCGAGCGCGGGCGAAGAGAGAGCGAGCGCGGGCGAAGAGAGAGCGAGCGCGGGCGAAGAGAGAGCGAGCGCGGGCGAAGAGAGAGCGAGCGCGGGCGAAGAGAGAGCGAGCGCGGGCGAAGAGAGAGCGAGCGCGGGCGAAGAGAGAGCGAGCGCGGGCGAAGAGAGAGCGAGCGCGGGCGAAGAGAGAGCGAGCGCGGGCGAAGAGAGAGCGAGCGCGGGCGAAGAGAGAGCGAGCGCGGGCGAAGAGAGAGCGAGCGCGGGCGAAGAGAGAGCGAGCGCGGGCGAAGAGAGAGCGAGCGCGGGCGAAGAGAGAGCGAGCGCGGGCGAAGAGAGAGCGAGCGCGGGCGAAGAGAGAGCGAGCGCGGGCGAAGAGAGAGCGAGCGCGGGCGAAGAGAGAGCGAGCGCGGGCGAAGAGAGAGCGAGCGCGGGCGAAGAGAGAGCGAGCGCGGGCGAAGAGAGAGCGAGCGCGGGCGAAGAGAGAGCGAGCGCGGGCGAAGAGAGAGCGAGCGCGGGCGCGGCGAAGAGAGAGCGAGCGCGGGCGAAGAGAGAGCGAGCGCGGGCGAAGAGAGAGCGAGCGCGGGCGAAGAGAGAGCGAGCGCGGGCGAAGAGAGAGCGAGCGCGGGCGAAGAGAGAGCGAGCGCGGGCGAAGAGAGAGCGAGCGCGGGCGAAGAGAGAGCGAGCGCGGGCGAAGAGAGAGCGAGCGCGGGCGAAGAGAGAGCGAGCGCGGGCGAAGAGAGAGCGAGCGCGGGCGAAGAGAGAGCGAGCGCGGGCGAAGAGAGCGAGCGCGGGCGAAGAGAGAGCGAGCGCGGGGGAAGAGAGAGCGAGCGCGGGCGAAGAGAGAGCGAGCGCGGGCGAAGAGAGAGAGAGCGCGGGCGAAGAGAGAGAGAGCGCGGGCGAAGAGAGAGAGAGCGCGGGCGAAGAGAGAGAGAGCGCGGGCGAAGAGAGAGAGAGCGCGGGCGAAGAGAGAGAGAGCGCGGGCGAAGAGAGAGAGAGCGCGGGCGAAGAGAGAGCGAGCGCGGGCGAAGAGAGAGCGAGCGCGGGCGAAGAGAGAGAGAGCGCGGGCGAAGAGAGAGAGAGCGCGGGTGAAGAGAAAGCGAGCGCGGGTGAAGAGAAAGCACGTGCGTGCGGACGAGAGAGAACACACGAGAAGGAAAAGACTGAGAGAGCAAGAGTCAGATGCATTAACTGCATCCAATATCAGGGAGGCTCCTGTGTCACCCTCTCCCGTACTCACCTGGATTACTACATATCGTGGGGGGTCTCGGGCCATCTTTGTAAACTCTGTCACCAATTCCCGGAATCTAGGTCGACATTCAGAGTCAATCATCCAGCCTAATAAACAATGGGGAAAATTCTGTCAATCACTGCTTCAGGAGCAGGGATACACCCCTCTGGAAAACTCTCAGCTCCTGGAAGCAAGGGTGCAAATTAAACAAAGACTCCCATTTATTTAACAGCTTTCACCTCGTCAGGACTTCCCTCACAGCCAGCAAAGAATTTCTGAGGTGTAGTTGCTGCTTCTCAGCAGTGTTCTGTTCTGCTGTTGGTCACTCAGTTTCCTCAGGTTTGAGAGGATACATTATTGTTACGATTGCAAAATTACAAATAACCATCTGCAGAAACTTCCTGATTGCAAAGACAGTGGAAATTGTAATTCCTGCTTCACTCCACCCCTCTGTTCTCAGCCTCCTATACTGTGAAGCTTGAGTAACAACACTCCCATCCTTCAAACCTTCACAGACTTTGTACTGAACACGGGGGGGGGGGGAGGGGAGGGGAGAGAGGGGGGTCAATAATTCCAGATCATAACCTCTGCCACCCCCCCATTATTTCAGACAGAAGCTGTTAGTCAGGATTCTGATATTGTCCTTGCATCTTCTCCAAACCCAAATCTTCTTTCACCATCATTCTTTTTGTTGGTTAATCTCTCCCTTCTTCCACCCTATCACAGGGTCAACCCACAGCACGTGGACTGCTGCAATTCAAGAACAGTAAGTAGTTTAACAACACCAGGTTAAAGTCCAACAGGTTTATTTGGTAGCAAAAGCCACACAAGCTTTCGGAGCTCCAAGCCCCTTCTTCAGGTGAGTGGGAATTCTGTTCACAAACAGAGCATATAAAGACACAAACTCAATTTACATGAATAATGGTTGGAATGCGAAGACTGCTGTAAGTATTCGCATTCCAACCATTATTCATGTAAATTGAGTCTGTGTCTTTATATGCTCTGTTTGTGAACAGAATTCCCACTCACCGGAAGAAGGGGCTTGGAGCTCCGAAAGCTTGTGTGGCTTTTGCTACCAAATAAACCTGTTGGACTTTAACCTGGTGTTGTTAAACTTCTTACTGTGTCACCAATGATGCCAGACCCGAGTAACTCCCGGAGTTCAGTTCCACATCTTGGTGTGACGTTAAATGTTCTGAGCTGATGTCTTGTGTTGTTTGTGCCAGATTTCCAACTCACATTTAACCATGATCATGTAGACATCGATAGTGCAGATTGGGGGCTGTGGGAGACGCTCCCCCTTCTCGAGCAGGTCAGGGATCTCTCGAGCTGGGATTCCATCGTATGGTTTAGCTCCAAACGTCATCAGCTCCCAGACTGTTACACCTGCAGACAGTAAAATGTTCAATCACTGTGCTGCACAATAACAAAGACATTCCTGATTAACATGACTGCACTGGCCTTCTCACTGTGCGCGACCTGGAGGCCATTCCCTTAGTGCGCTCAGATACCCAGAGTCTAACACAGCAGCCTGTCAATCAAACCTGTCGGATCAGTACCTCAACAGACAAAAAAAAACAAAGAACAATACAGCACAGGAACAGGCCCTTCGGCCCTCCAAGCCCGCGCCACTCCCTGGTGCAAACTAGACCATTCTTTTGTATCCCTCCATTCCCACTCCGTTCATGTGGCCATCTAGATAAGTCTTAAACGTTCCCAGTGTGTCCACCTCCACCACCTTGCCTGGCAGCGCATTCCAGGCCCCCACCACCCTCTGTGTAAAATATGTCCTTCTGATATCTGTGTTAAACCTCCCCCCCTTCACCTTGAACCTATGACCCCTTGTGAACGTCACCACCGACCTGGGGAAAAGCTTCCCACCATTCACCCTATCTATGCCTTTCATAATTTTATACACCTCTATTAAGTCTCCCCTCATCCTCCGTCTTTCCAGGGAGAACAAGCCCAGTTTACCCAATCTCTCCTCATAACTAAGCCCCTCCATACCAGGCAACATCCTGGTAAACCTCCTCTGTACTCTCTCCAAAGCCTCCACGTCCTTCTGGTAGTGTGGCGACCAGAACTGGATGCAGTATTCCAAATGCGGCCAAACCAATGCTCTATACAACTGCAACATCAGACCCCAACTTTTATACTCTATGCCCCGTCCTATAAAGGCAAGCATGCCATATGCCTTATTCACTACCTTCTCCACCTGTGACGTCACCTTCAAGGATCTGTGGACTTGCACACCCAGGTCCCTCTGTGTATCTACACCCTTTATGGTTCTGCCATTTATCGTATAGCTCCTCCCTACATTAGTTCTACCAAAATGCATCACTTCACATTTATCAAGATTGAACTCCATCTGCCATTTCTTTGCCCAAATTTCCAGCCTATCTATATCCTTCTGTAGCATCTGACAATGCTCCTCACTATCTGCAAGTCCTGCCAATTTTGTGTCGTCCGCAAACTTACTGATCACCCCAGTTACACCTTCTTCCAGATCGTTTATATAAATCACAAACAGCAGAGGTCCCAATACAGAGCCCTGCGGAACACCACTAGTCACAGGCAGCCAGCCAGAAAAAGACCCTTCCACTACCACCCTCTGTCTTCTGTGACCAAGCCAGTTCTCCACCCATCTAGCCACCTCCTCCTTTATCCCATGAGATCCAACCTTTTGCACCATGAGGGACTTTGTCAAACGCTTTACTAAAGTCCATATAGACGACATCCACGGCCCTTCCCTCGTCAACCATTCTAGTCACTTCTTCAAAAAACTCCACCAGGTTAGTGAGGCATGACCTCCCTCTCACAAAACCATGCTGACTATCGTTAATGAGTTTATTCCTTTCTAAATGCGCATACATCCTATCTCGAAGAATCTTCTCCAACAACTTCCTGACCACGGACGTCAAACTCACCGGCCTATAATTACCCGGGTTATCCTTCCTACCCTTCTTAAATAACGGGACCACATTAGCTATCCTCCAATCCTCTGGGACCTCACCTGTGTCCAGTGACGAGACAAAGATTTGTGTCAGAGGCCCAGCGATTTCATCTCTTGTCTCCCTGAGCAGCCTTGGATAGATTCCATCAGGCCCTGGGGATTTGTCAGTCTTTATATTCTCTAACAAACCTAACACTTCCTCCCTTGTGATGGAGATTTTCTCCAACGGTTCAACACTCCCCTCCGAGACACTCCCAGTCAACACATCCCTCTCCTTTGTGAATACTGACGCAAAGTATTCATTTAGGATCTCCCCTACTTCTTTGGGCTCTAAGCATAATTCCCCACTTTTGTCCCTGAGAGGTCCGATTTTTTCCCTGACAATCCTTTTGTTCCTAATGTATGAATAAAATGCCTTGGGATTCTCCTTAATCCTGTCTGCCAAGGACATTTCGTGACCCCTTTTTGCCCTTCTAATTCCCCGTTTGAGTTCTTTCCTACTTTCTTTGTACTCCTCCAGAGCTCACTGCAAACAGTCACAATATTAACACTGATGAATTCACAATTGGAACAATCTCATGGTTAATCCTCTTTCCTGACGGGGATTGGGCAAATAAAGCTCGAAGGAGTTCATGTTACCATTCTGACAATCAGATCGGGCACTGATATGTCACAGTGAGGGTTTACATACCATAACTCCACACGTCACTTTGGTGAGTGAACTTTCGATGCAAAATAGATTCCAATGCCATCCATTTGATCGGAACCTAAGGGAGCAACAGATGAGAGCAATCAGTTTGCATTCTGAGTTTAGAGCTAAAGACATTAACCCTAACTGGGAAGAAGCATGATCATCGCAAACTCAACCAGTTCAGCTGCAAAAGCAAGAGGATGAGTCATGGAACGGTTAGATACACACTCAGCTCAGACAACTCAAATCAACAAAGGGAATAGGAGCTGAGGTGGTAACTCTCTCACTCTGTCATTACACTCATTATCTCCAAAATTTCAACAATTCAGATTTCTATAGGGGTCAAGGTGTGTGGGGAGAACAGGAGGATTGCACGGAGGTAGATATTGAATGGCGGAACAGGCTCAAAGGGCCAAATCCTACTCCTGATCCTATATTTCTATGACTCAGTGCAGAGTGCAGCTTAAGCAGCAGAACCTGGGCTGAGGTTGCTGCAGTGTGATACTGCCACAGATTCGCTAGCACAGTTATACTGAGATGTGTGGAGTCAGCAGATCCAGTCCAACAGGCAGCATTGACCTTGTGAACATTCAGACACATTTACCTTTCCTCCATCTGCATGATATTCCGTCTCATCGATATCCAGGAGTCGGGCGAGTCCAAAGTCTGTGATCTTCACGTGACTCGAGCTTTTCACAAGGACATTTCTTGCTGCTAGATCACGGTGGACCAATCGCACGTGATCTTCCAGATAATTCATTCCCTGAATGACCATGAGGGGGATTGTGAGTCAGTGTGGTTCTAACCTTCTCACCTTTAACCTTTATATCACAACTCAGAGCTGGAAGAGGTGGACAGAGCACTTGGCATTAACCCAAAAGCTACAAAGGCACGCCCCACTCAGTGAGCCGGCAAAAAGCTCTTCACAAACATCTGAGTAGTTGTGTTAAAATTAGGACAGCTGCCAGCCAGCCAAGCAACAGGCTGACATGGTCATACTCACCAAATCATAGCGTCAAGCCAATAACCTGGACTCCTCCATCCCTGGTATGCCCTGTACCACTGGCAGGACAGACAATCCAGGGCTGGTGACACAGTGGTATGCAGTCAGGAGAGAGTGGCCATGGGAGTCCTCAACATTATTACATCAAGCAAGGAAATCTCCTGCTGCTTACCAGTTACCGTCTCCCTCAGCTGATGAATCAGTAATCCTCCATCTTGAACATCATTTGGAAGAAACACAGAGTAAGAAGGGCACATAGTGTATTCTGGATGGAGGATTTCAATGTCTGTCACCAACAGTGGCTCAGTAACACCACTTCCTAACATGTTGGCCAAGTCCTAAAGGGTGTATCTGCTAGACTGGGCCTGTGGTAGGCGCTGAGGGAAGCAACAAGAGGGGAAAACCTTCTTGACCTCATCCTCGCTAACCTACCTGTCACATGTACATCTGATCATGACGGTCCTGACAGAAGTCCCATCCTCACATTGAGGACATTGTGATGAATGCCACTATCACGATATTAACTGGTATAGATTCAGAACACATCTAGCAGCTCAAAACTGGGCACCCATGAGGCACTGTGGGGCGGCAACAACTGCAGGATTCTACTCAACCACAATCTGTAACTACATGGCCTGGTGGATCACCCACTCTACCCATCACCACCAAGCCAGGGGACTAACCCTGGCTCATTGTGAATGCAGGAGAGCATGCCAGGAACAACACCTAGCATACCTAATAATGAGGTATCAACCTGCACCTTGCTAAACAACTGGAAAATCATACTATAGGCAGAGCTAAGCATCCCACAATCAATGAATTAGATCAAGCTCTGCAGTCCGGCCAGATCCAGTTGTGAAAGGTGATGGATAATTGAACAATTAACTGCAAGAGATTCCCAAAACATCCCCAACCGTAATGATAGTGGGGTCCAACACGTCAGTGTGAAAAACAAGGCTTCTGCAACCATCTTCAACCAAAAGTGCCAAGTGAAAGATTCATCTCAGCCTCCTTCTGAGATCCCCAACATCACAGATACCAATCTTCAACCAATGAGATTGACTACACATGGTTAGGAAACAGCTGAAGGCATTGGATACAGCAAAGGCTATGGGCCCTGACAACACCATGGCTGTCATGTAAAGACATGTGCTCCAGACCAGCTCCGACCCGAGTCAAGCCGTTCCAGGACACTGCTCGCTGCTGACGTACCTTTGCGATCTGCACACACCAGTTGAGGAGATGCTGGGATCCAATCCGGTCCTTGTTTTCTCGGATGTAATCCAGCAGGGATCCATATGGCATCAGCTGTGTTACCAGCTGCACGGTGGATGTCAGGCAGATCCCAAGCAGACGACAGACGTAAGGACTACTCACTCCTGCCATTATGTACGCTTCCTGTAATATACAAACACTGCTTACCAGCTTGCCAACTTTATAATACCCATTTTCTGAATCACCTCTACCGGCTGGGACTTGTTTCGCTGTGGAGCAGGACTTGGCAAAATTTCATCCTCACCTTCAGGAATAAGGCAACTGAAATCAACCAGCTTTTCATTTTTCAACCCACGGTGAGCATTACTCACACCCAGGGCAGGCACTGAATAGTTATAATAATTCAGTTGCTGCACTGGGGGACTGGGATCTGAAGAGAGCTGAGTGCAGAGATCAACAGGATTGTGGGAAATGGATCGATGGTGGGGCGGGAGCGAGGGGGGGGGGGGCGGGAGCGAGGGGGGGGGGGCGGGAGCGAGGGGGGGAGAGAGCGAGGGGGGGAGAGAGCGAGGGGGGGAGAGAGCGAGGGGGGGAGAGAGCGAGGGGGGGAGAGAGCGAGGGGGGGAGAGAGCGAGGGGGGGAGAGAGCGAGGGGGGGCGAGAGCGAGGGGGGGCGAGAGCGAGGGGGGGCGAGAGCGAGGGGGGGCGAGAGCGAGGGGGGGCGAGAGCGAGGGGGGGCGAGAGCGAGGGGGGGCGAGAGCGAGGGGGGGCGAGAGCGAGGGGGGGCGAGAGCGAGGGGGGGCGAGAGCGAGGGGGGGCGAGAGCGAGGGGGGGCGAGAGCGAGGGGGGGCGAGAGCGAGGGGGGGCGAGAGCGAGGGGGGGCGAGAGCGAGGGGGGGCGAGAGCGAGGGGGGGCGAGAGCGAGGGGGGGCGAGAGCGAGGGGGGGCGAGAGCGAGGGGGGGCGAGAGCGAGGGGGGGCGAGAGCGAGGGGGGGCGAGAGCGAGGGGGGGCGAGAGCGAGGGGGGGCGAGAGCGAGGGGGGGCGAGAGCGAGGGGGGGCGAGAGCGAGGGGGGGCGAGAGCGAGGGGGGGCGAGAGCGAGGGGGGGCGAGAGCGAGGGGGGGCGAGAGCGAGGGGGGGCGAGAGCGAGGGGGGGCGAGAGCGAGGGGGGGCGAGAGCGAGGGGGGGCGAGAGCGAGGGGGGGCGAGAGCGAGGGGGGGCGAGAGCGAGGGGGGGCGAGAGCGAGGGGGGGCGAGAGCGAGGGGGGGCGAGAGCGAGGGGGGGCGAGAGCGAGGGGGGGCGAGAGCGAGGGGGGGCGAGAGCGAGGGGGGGCGAGAGCGAGGGGGGGCGAGAGCGAGGGGGGGCGAGAGCGAGGGGGGGCGAGAGCGAGGGGGGGCGAGAGCGAGGGGGGGCGAGAGCGAGGGGGGGCGAGAGCGAGGGGGGGCGAGAGCGAGGGGGGGCGAGAGCGAGGGGGGGCGAGAGCGAGGGGGGGCGAGAGCGAGGGGGGGCGAGAGCGAGGGGGGGCGAGAGCGAGGGGGGGCGAGAGCGAGGGGGGGCGAGAGCGAGGGGGGGCGAGAGCGAGGGGGGGCGAGAGCGAGGGGGGGCGAGAGCGAGGGGGGGCGAGAGCGAGGGGGGGCGAGAGCGAGGGGGGGCGAGAGCGAGGGGGGGCGAGAGCGAGGGGGGGCGAGAGCGAGGGGGGGCGAGAGCGAGGGGGGGCGAGAGCGAGGGGGGGCGAGAGCGAGGGGGGGCGAGAGCGAGGGGGGGCGAGAGCGAGGGGGGGCGAGAGCGAGGGGGGGCGAGAGCGAGGGGGGGCGAGAGCGAGGGGGGGCGAGAGCGAGGGGGGGCGAGAGCGAGGGGGGGCGAGAGCGAGGGGGGGCGAGAGCGAGGGGGGGCGAGAGCGAGGGGGGGCGAGAGCGAGGGGGGGCGAGAGCGAGGGGGGGCGAGAGCGAGGGGGGGCGAGAGCGAGGGGGGGCGAGAGCGAGGGGGGGCGAGAGCGAGGGGGGGCGAGAGCGAGGGGGGGCGAGAGCGAGGGGGGGCGAGAGCGAGGGGGGGCGAGAGCGAGGGGGGGCGAGAGCGAGGGGGGGCGAGAGCGAGGGGGGGCGAGAGCGAGGGGGGGCGAGAGCGAGGGGGGGCGAGAGCGAGGGGGGGCGAGAGCGAGGGGGGGCGAGAGCGAGGGGGGGCGAGAGCGAGGGGGGGCGAGAGCGAGGGGGGGAGAGAGCGAGGGGGGGAGAGAGCGAGGGGGGGAGAGAGCGAGGGGGGGAGAGAGCGAGGGGGGGAGAGAGCGAGGGGGGGAGAGAGCGAGGGGGGGAGAGAGCGAGGGGGGGAGAGAGCGAGGGGGGGAGAGAGCGAGGGGGGGAGAGAGCGAGGGGGGGAGAGAGCGAGGGGGGGAGAGAGCGAGGGGGGGAGAGAGCGAGGGGGGGAGAGAGCGAGGGGGGGAGAGAGCGAGGGGGGGAGAGAGCGAGGGGGGGAGAGAGCGAGGGGGGGAGAGAGCGAGGGGGGGAGAGAGCGAGGGGGGGAGAGAGCGAGGGGGGGAGAGAGCGAGGGGGGGAGAGAGCGAGGGGGGGAGAGAGCGAGGGGGGGAGAGAGCGAGGGGGGGAGAGAGCGAGGGGGGGAGAGAGCGAGGGGGGGAGAGAGCGAGGGGGGGAGAGAGCGAGGGGGGGAGAGAGCGAGGGGGGGAGAGAGCGAGGGGGGGAGAGAGCGAGGGGGGGAGAGAGCGAGGGGGGGAGAGAGCGAGGGGGGGAGAGAGCGAGGGGGGGAGAGAGCGAGGGGGGAGAGAGCGAGGGGGGGAGAGAGCGAGGGGGGGAGAGAGCGAGGGGGGGAGAGAGCGAGGGGGGGAGAGAGCGAGGGGGGGAGAGAGCGAGGGGGGGAGAGAGCGAGGGGGGGAGAGAGCGAGGGGGGGAGAGAGCGAGGGGGGGAGAGAGCGAGGGGGGGAGAGAGCGAGGGGGGGAGAGAGCGAGGGGGGGAGAGAGCGAGGGGGGGAGAGAGCGAGGGGGGGAGAGAGCGAGGGGGGGAGAGAGCGAGGGGGGGAGAGAGCGAGGGGGGGAGAGAGCGAGGGGGGGAGAGAGCGAGGGGGGGAGAGAGCGAGGGGGGGAGAGAGCGAGGGGGGGAGAGAGCGAGGGGGGGAGAGAGCGAGGGGGGGAGAGAGCGAGGGGGGGAGAGAGCGAGGGGGGGAGAGAGCGAGGGGGGGAGAGAGCGAGGGGGGGGAGAGAGCGAGGGGGGGAGAGAGCGAGGGGGGGAGAGAGCGAGGGGGGGAGAGAGCGAGGGGGGGAGAGAGCGAGGGGGGGAGAGAGCGAGGGGGGGAGAGAGCGAGGGGGGGAGAGAGCGAGGGGGGGAGAGAGCGAGGGGGGGAGAGAGCGAGGGGGGGAGAGAGCGAGGGGGGGAGAGAGCGAGGGGGGGAGAGAGCGAGGGGGGGAGAGAGCGAGGGGGGGAGAGAGCGAGGGGGGGAGAGAGCGAGGGGGGGAGAGAGCGAGGGGGGGAGAGAGCGAGGGGGGGAGAGAGCGAGGGGGGGAGAGAGCGAGGGGGGGAGAGAGCGAGGGGGGGAGAGAGCGAGGGGGGGAGAGAGCGAGGGGGGGAGAGAGCGAGGGGGGGAGAGAGCGAGGGGGGGAGAGAGCGAGGGGGGGAGAGAGCGAGGGGGGGAGAGAGCGAGGGGGGGAGAGAGCGAGGGGGGGAGAGAGCGAGGGGGGGAGAGAGCGAGGGGGGGAGAGAGCGAGGGGGGGAGAGAGCGAGGGGGGGAGAGAGCGAGGGGGGGAGAGAGCGAGGGGGGGAGAGAGCGAGGGGGGGAGAGAGCGAGGGGGGGAGAGAGCGAGGGGGGGAGAGAGCGAGGGGGGGAGAGAGCGAGGGGGGGAGAGAGCGAGGGGGGGAGAGAGCGAGGGGGGGAGAGAGCGAGGGGGGGAGAGAGCGAGGGGGGGAGAGAGCGAGGGGGGGAGAGAGCGAGGGGGGGAGAGAGCGAGGGAGGGAGGGAGGGAGAGAGGGAGGGAGGGAGAGAGGGAGGGAGGGAGAGAGCGAGGGAGGGAGAGAGCGAGGGAGGGATAGAGCGAGGGAGAGAGCGAGGGAGAGAGCGAGGGAGAGAGCGAGGGAGGGAGAGAGCGAGGGAGGGAGAGAGCGAGGGAGGGAGAGAGCGAGGGAGGGAGAGAGCGAGGGAGGGAGAGAGCGAGGGAGGGAGAGAGCGAGGGAGGGAGAGAGCGAGGGAGGGAGAGAGCGAGGGAGGGAGAGAGCGAGGGAGGGAGAGAGCGAGGGAGGGAGAGAGCGAGGGAGGGAGAGAGCGAGGGAGGGAGGTTACTGATTGGGTGAAGGAACAGATTTGAAGCACAGAGCCTTGGCAACTCTTACATTAATGGAAATCAGAGGATCAGACATGAACTGTAACATGAATAGAGTGATGTGAGAGGAGACTTGGGAACCTCAGAACATAGAACATAGAAAGGTTACAGCACAAACAGGCCCTTCGACCCACAAGTTGCGCTGAACACGTCCCTACCTACTAGACTTACCTAATACGAACATAAGAACATAAGAAATAGGAGCAGGAGTAGGCCATCTAGCCCCTCGAGCCTGCCCTGTCATTCAATAAGATCATGGCTGATCTGAAGTGGATCAGTTCCACTTACCCGCCTGATCCCTATAACCCCTAATTCCCTTACCGATCAGGAATCCATCTATCCGTGATTTAAACATATTCAACGAGGTCGCCTCCACCACTTCAGTGGGCAGAGAATTCCAGAGATTCACCACCCTCTGAGAGAAGAAGTTCCTCCTCAACTCTGTCCTAAACTGACCCCCCTTTATTTTGAGGCTGTGCCCTCTAGTTCTAGTTTGCTTTCTAAGTGGAAAGAATCTCTCCACCTCAACCCTATCCAGCCCTTTCATTATCTTATAGGTCTCTATCAGATCCCCCCTCAGCCTTCTCAATTCCAACGAGTACAAACCCAATCTGCTCAGTCTCTCCTCATAATCAACACCCCTCATCTCTGGTATCAACCTGGTGAACCTTCTCTGCACTCCCTCCAAGGCCAATATATCCTTCCGCAAATAAGGGGACCAATACTGCACACAGTATTCCAGCTGCGGCCTCACCAATGCCCTGTACAGATGCAGTAAGAAGTTTAACAACACCAGGTTAAAGTCCAACAGGTTTATTTGGTAGCAAAAGCCACACAAGCTTTCGAGGCTCTGAGCCCCTTCTTCAGGTGAGTGGGAATTCTGTTCACAAACAGAACTTATAAGACACAGACTCAATTTACATGAATAATGGTTGGAATGCGAATACAGATGCAGCAATGCAGCAAGACATCTCTGCTTTTATATTCTACCCCCCTTGCGATATAGGCCAACATCCCATTTGCCTTCTTGATCACCTGTTGCACCTGCAGACTGGGTTTTTGCGTCTCATGCACAAGGACCCCCAGGTCCCTCTGCACAGCAGCATGTTGTAATTTCTTTCCATTTAGATAATAATCCAATTTGCTATTATTTCCTCCAAAGTGAATAACCTCGCATTTGTTAACGTTATACTCCATCTGCCAGATCCTCGCCCACTCACTCAGCCTGTCCAAATCTCTCTGCAGACCTTCTACGTCCTCCACACGATTCACTTATCTTTGTGTCGTCTGCAAACTGTTACCCTACACTCAGTCCCCTCCTCCAGATCGTCTATATAAATGGTAAATAGTTGAGGCCCCAGTACCGATCCCTGCGGCATGCCACTACTTACCATCTGCCAACCAGAAAAGCACCCATTTATTCCGACTCTCTGCTTCCTGTCGGATAGCCAATCCCCAATCCACACTAACACCCTACCCCCAACTCCGTGTGACCCGATCTTCTTCAGCAACCTTTTGTGAGGCACCTTATCAAACGCCTTCTGGAAATCCAAAAACACCGCATCCACTGGTTCCCCTCCATCAACCACACTAGTCACATCTTCATAAAAATCCAACAAGTTCGTCAAGCACGACTTTCCCCTCATGAATCCATGCTGCGTCTGCTTATTCGAACCATTCTTATCCAGATGGCCTGCTATTTCTTCTTTAATGATGGATTCCAGCATTTTCCCAACTACAGACGTTAAGCTAACCGGCCTGTAGTTACCCGCCTTTTGTCTATTTCCTTTTTTAAACAGCGGCGTAACATTAGCCGTTTTCCAATCCGCCGGCACTACCACAGAATCCAACGAATTTTGATAAATAACCACTAACGCATCCGCTATTACCTCTGACATTTCTTTCAATACCCTGGGATGCATTCCATCCGGGTCCAGGGACTTGTCCACCTTCAGTCCTGTTAGTCTACCAAGCACTGCCTCCCTGGTAACATTAATTGTATTGAGTACCTCTCCTCCTACCAACCCTCTATCGTTAATACTCGGTAAACTATTTGTGTCTTCCACCGTGAAGATCGACACAAAAAACGTATTTAAAGTTTCAGCCATTTCCTCATTTCCCACTATTAAATCCCCCCTCTCGTCCTCCAAGGGTCCAACATTCACTCTTTCCACTCTATTCCTTTTTATCCAGATGGCGGCACGGTAGCACAGTGGTTAGCACTGCTGCTTCACAGCTCCAGCGACCTGGGTTCGATTCCCGGCTCGGGTCACTGTCTGTGTGGAGTTTGCACATTCTCCTCGTGTCTGCGTGGGTTTCCTCCGGGTGCTCCGGTTTCCTCCCACAGTCCAAAGATGTGCGGGTTAGGTTGATTGGCCAGGTTAAAAAAAAAATTGCCCCTTAGAGTCCTGAGATGCGTAGGTTAGAGGGATTAGCAGGTAAATATGTGGGGGTAGGGCCTGGGTGGGATTGTGGTCGGTGCAGACTCGATGGGCCGAATGGCCTCCTTCTGCACTGTAGGGTTTCTATGATTTCTTTCTATGATATATTTGTAACCCTCTATCTTACTAACTTATATATTTGTAACCCTCTATCTTACTAACTTATATATTTGTAACCCTCTATCTTACTAACTTCCATGAACTTATCCAAAAGTCTCTTAAAAGATCCTATCGAATCCGCCTCCACCACCACTACCGGCAGCCGATTCCACGCACCCACCACCCTCTGAGTGAAAGCTTATCCCCAACATCTCCTCTGTACCTACTCCCCAGCACCCTAAACCTGTGACCTCTTGTGGCAACCATTTCAGCCCTGGGTAAAAGCCTCTGAGAATCCATTCTATCAATTCCCCTCAACAGCTTATACACCTCTATTAGGTCACCTCTCACCCTTCGCCTCTCCAAGGAGAAAAGACTGAGCTCTCTCAATTTATCCTCATAAGTCATGCCACCTAATCCAAACAACATCCTTGTAAATCTCCTCTGCACCCTTTCTATGGCTTCCACATACTTTCTGTAATGAGGCGACCAGAACTGGGCACAGTACTCCAGGTGGGGTCTGACCAGGGTCCTATACAGCTGCAGCATTATCTCCCGATTTCTAAACTCAATTCCTCTATTGATGAAGGCCAGTATTCCATACGCCTTCTTAACCACAGCCTCCACCTGCGACGCTGCTTTGAGCGTCCTATGAACCCGGACCCCAAGATCCTTCTGATCTTCCACACTGCCAAGCGTCTTACCCTTAATATTATATTCTTTCATCCTATTCAACCTGCCAAAATGAACCACCACACACTTATCTGGGTTGAAGTCCATCTGCCACTTCTCCGCCCAGTCTTGCATCTTAGAACATAGAACAGTACAGCACAGAACAGGCCCTTCCGCCCACGATGTTGTGCCGAGCTTTATCTGAAACTAAGATCAAGCTATCCCACTCCCTATCATCCTGGTTTGCTCCATGTGCCTATCCAATAACCGCTTAAATGTTCCTAAAGTGTATGACTCCACAATCCCTGCAGGCAGTCCATTCCACACCCCAACCACTCTCTGCGTGAAGAACCTACCTCTGATATCCTCCCTATATCTCCCACCACGAACCCTATAGTTATGCCCCCTTGTAAAAGCTCCATCCACCCGAGGAAATAGTCTTTGAATGTTCACTCTATCTATCCCCTCCATCATTTTATAAACCTCTATTAAGTCTCCCCTCAGCCTCCTCCGCTCCAGAGAGAACAGCCCTAGCTCCCTCAACCTTTCCTCATAAGACCTACCCTCCAAACCAGGCAGCATCCTGGTAAATCTCCTCTGCACTCTTTCCAGCACTTCCACATCCTTCTTATAGTGAGGTGACCAGAACTGCACACAATATTCCAAATGTGGTCTCACCAAGGTCCTGTACAGTTGCAGCATAACCCCACGGCTCTTAAACTCCAACCCCTTGTTAATAAACGCTAACACACTATAGGCCTTCTTCACAGCTCTATCCACTTGACTGGCAACCTTTAGAGATCTGTGGATATGAACCCCAAGATCTCTCTGTTCCTCCACAGTCTTCAGAACCCTCCCTTTGACCCTGTAATCCACATTTAAATTAGTCCTACCAAAATGAATCACCTCACATTCATCAGGGTTAAACTCCATTTGCCATTTTTCAGCCAAGCTTTGCATCCTATCTATGTCTCTGCAGCCTACAACAGCCCTCCACCTCATCCACTACTCCACCAATCTTGGTGTCATCAGCAAATTTACTGATCCACCCTTCAGCCCCCTCCTCTAAGTCATTAATAAAAATCACAAAGAGCAGAGGACCAAGCACTGATCCCTGTGGCACTCCGCTAGCAACCTGCCTCCAGTCAGAAAATTTTCCATCTACCACCACCCTCTGCCTTCGATCAGATAGCCAGTTACCTATCCAATCGGCCAACTTTCCCTCTATCCCACACCTCCTTACTTTCATCATAAGCCGACCATGGGGGACCTTATCAAACGCCTTACTAAAATCCATGTATATGACATCAACTGCCCTACCTCCTCAAAAAATTCAATCAAATTTGTGAGGCACGACTTGCCCTTCACGAATCCGTGCTGACTATCCCGGATTAATCCGCATCTTTCTAAATGGTCGTAAATCCCATCCCTAAGGACCTTTTCCATCAATTTACCAACCACCGAAGTAAGACTAACCAGTCTATAATTACCAGGGTCCTTTCTATTCCCTTTCTTAAACAGAGGAACAACATTCGCCACTCTCCAGTCCTCTGGCACCATCCCCGTGGACAGTGAGGACCCAAAGATCAAAGCCAAAGGCTCTGCAATCTCATCCCTTGCCTCCCAAAGAATCCTAGGATATATTTCATCAGGCCCAGGGGACTTATAGACCTTCAGTTTATTCAAAACTGCTAGTACATCCTCCTTCCGAACAACTATTTCCTCCAGCCTATTAGCCTGTAACACCTTCTCTTCCTCAAAAACATGGCCCCTCTCCTTGGTGAATACTGAAGAAAAGTATTCAATCATCACCTCGCCTATCTCTACTGACTCCATACACTAGTTCCCACTACTGTCCTTGACCGGCCCTAACCTCACCCTGGTCATTCTTTTATTCCTCACATAAGAGTAAAAAGCCTTGGGGTTTTCCTTGATCTGACCTGCCAAGGACTTCTCATGTCCCCTCCGAGCTCTCCTAAGCCCCTTTTTCAGCTCATTCCTTGCTCACTTGTAACCCTCAATCGAGCCATCTGAACCTTGTTTCCTCATCCCTACATAAGCTTCCCTCTTCCTTTTCACAAGACATTCCACCTCTTTCGTGAACCATGGTTCCTCCTCACTCGGCCATTTCCTCCCTGCCTGACAGGGACATACCTATCAAGGACACCCAGTATTTGTTCCTTGAAAAAGTTCCACTTTTCATTAGTGCCTTTCCCTGACAGTTTCTGTTTCCATCTTATGCCGCCTAATTCTTGCCTAATCGCATCATAATTACCCCTCCCCCAATTGTAAACCTTGCCCTGCCGTACGGCCCTATCCCTCTCCATTGCAATAACAAAAGACACCGAATTGTGGTCACTATCTCCAAAGTGCTCTCCCACAACCAAATCTAACACATGGCCCGGTTCATTTCCCAGTACCAAATCCAATGTGGCCTCACCTCTTGTCGGCCTATCCACATATTGTGTCAGGAAACCCTCCTGCACACACTGCACAAAAACTGTCCCATCCGAACTATTTGACCTACAAAGGTTCCAATCAATATTTGGAAAGTTAAAGTCCCCCATGACAACTACCCTGTGACCCCCACACATATCCATAATCTGCTTAGCAATTTCTTCCTCCACATCTCTATTACTATTTGGGGGCTTATAGTAAACTCGTAACAACGTGACCGCTCCTTTCCTATTTCTAACTTCAGCCCATATTACCTCAGTGTGCAGATCCCCCTCGAAGTGCCTTTCCGCAGCCGTTAGACTATCCTTGATCAACAATGCCACTCCTCCACCTCTTTTACCAGCTTCCCTACACTTACTGAAACATCTATACCCCGGAACGTCCAACAACCATTCCTGTCCTTGTTCTACCCACGTCTCCGTAATGGCCACAACATCGTAGTCCCAAGTACCAATCCACGCCCCAGGTTCATCTAGTTTGTTCCGGATGCTCCTTGCATTGAAGTAGACACACTTCAACCCACCTTCCTGTCTACCGGTACCCACCCTTGGCATTGATACCATCCCCAATACCTCACCACCCTCAACACTGACTTCCGGACTACAACTCCTTTTCCCACTCCCCTGACAAATTAGTTTAAACCCCCCAGAAGAGCCGTATCAAATTTCCCTCCCAGGATATTGGTGCCCCTCTGGTTCAGGTGCACCCCGTCCTGTTTGTACAGGTCCCACCTTCCCCAGAATGTGTTCCAATTATCCTCGTATCTGAAACCCTCCCTCCTACACCATCCCTGCAACCACATGTTTAACTGCACTCTCTCCCTGTTCCTCAACTCGCTATCACGTGGCACCGGTAACGTACCAGAGATGACCACATGTTTTGTCTTGGCTCTCAGCTTCCAACCCAGCTTCCGAAATTCCTGTTTTAAATTCCCTTCCTTTCTCTTACCTATGTCGTTGGTACCAATGTGTACCACGACTTGTGACTGTTTCCCCACCCCCTTAAGAATCCGGAAGACACGGTCCGAGACGTCACGGACCCTGGCATCCGGTAGGCAACATACCATCCTCGAGTCTCTTTTGCTGCCACAGAACCTCCTATCTATCCCTCTAACTAACGAGTCCCCAATAACTATTGCCCTCCCGCTCTCCCCCTTACCCTCCCGAGCCACAGAGACGGACACAGTGCTGGAGATCCTCTCACTGCAGCTCACCACTGGTATGTCGTCCCCCTCAACCATATCCAAAGCGGAATACTTGTTGCTAAGGGGAACGACCACAGGGGATCCCTGCACTGACTGCTTCCTCCCAGCCCCTCTTACCGTCACCCATCTGTTTTCATTCCTCGGAGTAACTGTATCCCTAAAGCTTCTGTCTATGGCCACCTCTGCGTCCCTAATGATCCTAAGTTCATCCAACTCCAGCTCCAGTTCCCTAACACGGTTTTGGAGGAGCTGCAGATGGGTGCACTTCCCACAGGTGTAATCAGCAGGGACACTGACGTCATCCCTCACCTCAAACATAGTCCAAGAGGAACATAGCACTGCCTGCACACCCATCCCCTCTAGATACCTTGCCAGTACCAGGTAGAAACAACAAAAATGAATTAAACTCACCCCTGCTCGCCCTTTCTGCCCAAGCCCTTATCTATGTCTCGTTGCAACTGCTGACATCCCTCTACACTATCCACAACACCACCAACCTTTGTGTCATCAGCAAACTTGCCAACCCATCCTTCCACTTCCTCATCCAGGTCATTTATAAAAATCACAAAGAGCAAGGGTCCCAGAACAGATCCCTGGGGCACTCCACTGGTGACCGACCTCCATGCTGAAAAAGACCCATCTACAACCACTCTTTGCCTTCTGTGGGCAAGCCAGTTCTGAATCCACAAAGCAATGTCCCCTTGTATCCCATGCCCCTTCACTTTCTCAATCAGTCTTACATGGGGCACCTTATCAAAAGCCTTGCTGAAATCCATATAAACTACATCTACCGCTCTTCCCTCGTCTATGTGTCTAGTTACATCTTCAAAAAATTCAATTAGGCTCGGAAGGCATGATCTGCCTTGGACAAAGCTGTGCTGGCTATTTCTGATCATATTATTCCTCTCCAGATGTTCATAAATCCTGCCTCTCAGGATCTTCTCCATCAACTTACCAACCACTGAGGTTAGACTCACCGGTCTATAATTTCCCGGGCTATCTCTTCTCCCTTTCTTGAATAACGGAACCATATCCACAATCCACCAATCCTCCGGAACTTCTCCCGTCTCCATTGATGACGCAAAGATCATCGCCAGAGGCTCAGCAATCTCTTCCCTCGCCTCCCACAGTAACCTGGGGTACATCCCATCCGGTCCCGGCGATTTATCTAACTTGATGCTTTTCAAAAGCTCCAACACATCCTCTTTCCTAATGTCCACATGCTCAATATTCCCAGTCCACTGCAAGTCTTCACTGCAACTACCAAGATCCTTTTCCACTGTGAATACTGAAGCAAAGTATTCATTGAGTATCTCTGCCATTTCTACTGGTTCTATACAGACTTTCCCACCATCACATTTGATAGGCCCTGCTCCTTCACATCTTATCCTCTTGCTCTTAACATACTTGTAGAATGCCTTGGGGTTTTCCTTTATCCTGTCTGCCAAGGCCTTCTCATGACCCCTTCTTGCTCTTCTAATTTCCTTCCTACTAGTCGTATACTCTTCTAGATTTCTATCATTACCTAGCTCCCTGAACCTTTTGTAGGCTTTTCATTTCTTCTTGACTAAATTCGTTACAGCTTTTGTGCATCATGGTTCCTGTAACCTACCATAACTCCCCTGTCTCATTGGAACGTTGCTGTGCAGAGCTCCAGACAAATTTTCCTTGAAAATGTGCCACATTTCTTCCGTACATTTCCCTGAGAAAACCTCCTTCCAATTTATGCCTCTAATTTCCTGCCTAATAGCCTCATAATTGCCCTTACTCCAAATAAACACTTTCCTAGCTTGACTGATCCTATCTCTCTCCAATGCTAATGTAAAGGAGATAGAGTTATGATCACTATCCCCAAAATGCTCTCCCACTGAGAGATCTGACACCTGACCAGGTTCATTCCCTAATACCAAATCAAGTACAGCCTCTCCTCTTGTAGGCTTATCCACATACTGTGTCAGGAAGCCCTCCTGAACACACCTAACAAACTCCTCCCCATCTAAACCCCTTACCCTAGGGATATTCCAATCGATATTTGGGAAATTAAAATCTCCCATCACGACCACTCTATTATTATCACATCTCTCCAGGATCTGCTTCCCAATCTGCTCCCCAACGTCCCTGCTACTATTGGGCGGCCTATAGAAAACACCCAGTAAAGTTAGTGACCCCTTCCTGTTGCGAACCTCCACTCACAGAGATTCCGTAGACAATCCCTCTGTGGCATCCATCTTTTCTACAGCCGTGACACTATCCCTGATCAACAGTGCCACTCCCCCACCTCTTTTGCCTCCTTCCCTGTCCCTCCTGAAACATCTGAAACCCGGCACTTGAAGTATCCAGTCCTGTCCCTGAGATAGCCAGTGGCCACCACATCACACTTCCAAGTAGTGATCCACGCTCTAAGCTCATCCATTTTGTTCACTACACTCCTTCCGTTAAAATACACACACCTCAACCCTTCGGTCTGAGCGCTCCCCTTCTCCGTCACCTGCCTATCCTCCCTCTTGGTGGTGTTGTGGATAGTTTGGAGGGATGTCAGAAGCTGCAGTGTGACATAGATAGGATGCAAGACTGGGCGGAGAAGTGGCAGATGGACTTCAACCCGGATAAATGTGTAGTGGTCCATTTTGGCACGCCAAATGGGATGAAGGAGTATAATATCAAGGGTAAGACTCTTCGCAGTGTAGAGGGTCAGAAGGACCTTGGGGTCTGGGTCCATAGGACTCTTAAATTGGCCTCGCAGGTAGAGGAGGTGGTTAAGAAGGCATATGGTGTGCTGGCCTTCATCAATCGAGGGATTGAGTTTAGGAGTCGGAAGATAATGATGCAGCTTTATAAGACCCTCATCAGACCCCACTTGGAGTACTGTGCTCAGTTCTGGTCACCTCATTACAGGAAGGATGAGGAAATTATTGAAAGGGTGCAGAGAAGATTTACAAGGATGTTGCCTGGATTGGTTGGCATGCCTCATGAGGATAGGTTGAGGGAGCTCGGTCTTTTCTCCTTGGAGAGACGAAGGATGAGAGGTAACCTGATAGAGGTGTACAAGATGTTGAGAGGTATAGATCGGGTTTAAGGTGCTGGGGAGTAGGTACAGAGGAGATGTCAGGGGTAAGGTTTTCACTCAGAGGGTGGTGGGTGAGTGGAATCGACTGCCGTCAGTGGTGGTGGAGGCAAACTCGATAGGGTCTTTTAAGAGACTTCTGGATGAGTACATGGGACTTAATAGGATTGAGGGTTATAGGTAAGCCTATATATAAGCCGAGGTAGGTAGGGACATGACCGGCGCAACCTGTGGGCTGAAGGGCCTGTTTGTGCTGTATTTTTTCTATGTTCTATGAACCTGAATCCCTGACCCCTGCTCCAATCCCTTAGCCACGCATTTATCCTCCACCTTATTCCATTCCTTCCCACACTGTCTCGTGGCACAGGCAGCAATCCCGAGATTACTACCTTTGCGTTCCTTCTTCTGAACTCCCTACCTAACTTCCTATATTCTCTTTTCATAACCCCTTCCCCTTTTCTGCCGATGTCAGTGGTACCAGTATGCACCACGACCTCTGGCTCCTCTCCCTCCCACTTCAGGATTTCTTGGATACGGTCAGAAACATCCCTGATCCCGGCACCAGGGAGTAGGTACAGAGGAGATGTCAGGGGTAAGTTTCTCGACTTCCTCCACAAAAACGCCTGTCTGACCCCCTCACTGTAGAGTCCCCTATCACCACTGCCTTGATCACCATGATCAGAGCTTTGCTGGGAGGCCACATTCTGAAAACCTGTGTCGGAGTGTTAGGTGCCAGAACCTGTCCAAACCTTCAGAGACATTCAAAGCAACAAAGTAGTTTTAACAAAATGTTTAAACGCAGACTTGCAAAGATTTTAAAAAGAGATTCTAAGGTCACTAGAGGGACAACCATGTTGTAAACTAAACAGTTGAATGTAGATTGGAGCAGAACTGTTAAGGTGAAACTAACTGGGGAGTTAAAATTCACCACAATAATTTAAGAAAGTATCAATGGAAGAGAGACAGGGCTGGAGTTAGACAGGAGAGAATCATCTTCTGTAGAATGGGAGGGAAATGGAGAGAGAGTTGGATTAAGATCAGTCCATACTAATTCCACTTCAAACTGATCAGGGAGACCTTCATCCCAGAATCTGGGCAAACTTCAGTTCCTGATTATTCAGCAAGGTAAGGGTTGACTGTATTAACGTAGCATCTACTGAACATTACTACCTTGTTTGAAGCCCTTGAGGTGACACACCAGTGGTTAAACTTACATCCAAGATCTCTTTGTTTGCTTTCGGAGAGGTTCCCTCTCTCAAAACCTTAATAGCGACAGGAATCTTCACATCTTCATCCTCAGGCATCCAGACTCCCTGCAATCAGGAAAAGTATTTATCATCGATAGTCAACATAGATAGCCAACACTTTTTCCAAAGGTAGGGGAGTCTAAACTAGAGGGCATAGGTTTAAGGTGAGAGGGGAGAAATTCAAAAGTGTCCAGAGGGGCAATGTTTTCACACAGAGGGTGGTGAGTGTCTAGAACGAGCTGCCAGAGGTAGTAGGAGAGGTGGGTGCAATTTTGTCTTTAAAAAGCATTTGGATAGTTATATGGGTAAGATAGGTATAGAGGGATATGGGCCAAGTGCGGGCAATTGGGATTAGCTCAGGGGTTTAAAAAAAACGTGCATGGACAAGTTGGGCCGAAGGGCCTGTTTCCATGCTGTAAACCTCTGTGACTCTGAGTTGAGGCCTTCCAGTAAGCTCACCCTGGACAGAGTGACATGATAATATGAGCAAATCATTCAGAAATGCCACTCCTGTCACATCAAAAGCCAATCCAAAGATTCCAATGGATCAAATCCCATCTATTCATTTCCATTATGGGATCAAGGTAAGTGTGACTGGAATGATGAGATCGATTCTGGAATGGTCTAACAGGGAGTGTGGGCTCGGGGAGCTGTCTCAATTCCCCAGCTGTGCCCAGAATCAGTTTTATACTCGATTGAATTGTAAAGTGAAAGAGCAATGGTGTGAAATGCTGGAAGCTGTTTCTCAAATTGTAAAGAGCTCCCTCCCACCCTTCAGCAGACAGGGTGTTTATATTCAGTGCTCAACACTCCAACAGGACAGCTTCACTGAACCTGTCATTTCATCAGCAAGTTTCAAATTGGTTACAACGAGTTAATCATAGAAACCCTACAGTGCAGAAGGAGGCCATTCGGCCCATCGAGTCTGCACCGACCACGATCCCACCCAGGCCCTACCCACTAATCCCTTTTTTTTTACCCGCTAATCCCTCTAACCTACGCATCCCAGGACTCTAAGGGGCAATTTTTAACCTGGCCAATCAACCTAACCCGCACATCTTTGGACTGGAAGAGTGGACTTAAAGAGTGGAAGCAAAGAAAGCGCAAAGTCAAAGAAATGATCACAATTGCTCCGGGTCCCACCCTGTGAGGAGGGGCTTCCTCACCTTGTAAACCGTTCCGAAAGCACCAGATCCCAGAATCTTCACTTTCTTCATTTCAGTTTCCTTCAGGATTCGGATCTGTGCCTGGTTTGGAACAACTCCACTTGGAGTCAACGGCTCAACCAGCTGAAGAAGCAAGACATCACGCAGCTGTTTAGATTAGGGATCCACAAGAGACCATGGAGTTGTTTTAAAAACCACATGACCAAGAAAATGACTTGATGGTCAGATCAGAATATGATGCAGAATCAAAATAGTGAAAAGTAAGATTTCAATCTCCTTTGGGAAGAATTTCTTTCTATTCTGGTTGGAATGACTTCCCAGGTAGGGTGTAGAGTCAGAGTGTCACTGAGTTAGTGCTACTGCAGATTGAGTCTGCAGATTTATGAAGCATCCCCTTTCCTGGCTGTTTCACTTTACGTTGTGGTTGTGCAAACCGATAGCTGAAGGTTCTCTGGAGAATCACGATGTTAAGTTCACATTTATGTTATGAAAAGTGGCAGCACTTGCATCAGTCAGAGAGTCAGGTTTTAAGGCCCACTCTGGAGCTTTGAGACAATAACCCAGGCTGAGGTTCCCAGTGCAGGAGTGAGAGTACAATACTGTCGGAGATGGTGGTTTAAGGTCTCATCTGAAAACCAAGGTCACACCACACTCTGTGATACAGCAGTCAGGTTTAGTGAGTGGGAGGGGATGTGAGAAGGAGGTTATTTGAATATCTATCTATATCAGAAACTCTATTCCTTGTGTTTTGTCTGGGTGCAGCCCGTGAACAATCGAGATGGATCACTGCGTCACTCCCCACTCCAACAGATCATCCCCCCTGCCTCACACCCTCCCACCCCCCCATACCCACCTCCTCCCTCCCCTCCCCCCCATACCCACCTCCTCCCCCCCCCCCACCACACCTCTCCCCCCCCCCCACCACACCTCCCCCCCCCCCACCCCCCACCACACCCCCCCACACCCCCACCTCACACCACACCTCCCCCCCCCCACCCCCACCTCCCACCACACCCCCCCCCACCCCCACCTCCCCCCCCCCCCACACCACACCTCCCCCCCCCCCACCCCCACCCCCACCTCCCCCCCCCCCACCCCCACCTCCCCCCCCCCCCCACACCACACCTCCCCCCCCCCCCACCCCCACCTCCCCCCCACCCCCACCTCCCCCCCACCCCCACCTCCCCCCCCCCCCCCCCCCCCACCCCCACCTCCCCCCCACCCCCACCTCCCCCCCACCCCCACCTCCCCCCCCCCCCCCCCCCACCCCCCCCCCACACACACACACACACATATCTCAAGTTCCTGGCTGACAGTGATCACACTGGACTGCAGCAGTTGCCCAATCAGGGAGCACACACTCCAGTTTGCTAACACTCACCTCCCTCTGCTCAAGGAGTCTGAGCATTGTATGTTTCCGCTTCAGTCGTTTCTTGCGCTTAAACCAGACAACAAGGAGTATCACAAGGACCAGGAAGAGTAGTGCTCCAACTATCCCAGCCACCACTGAGGTCACCTGGCTACACAGGAGAGAACCACAGATCAAACATGGACATGGTACTTCAAGGACTAATCCTCACTCAAGTGGGCCTCAGAGTCAGGTAACTCAATAATTACACTGAATTACACTCAATAATTACAGGGCCTGATGGAATCTATCCAAGGCTGCTCAGGGAGACGAGAGATGAAATCGCTGGGCCTCTGACACAAATCTTTGTCTCGTCACTGGACACAGGTGAGGTCCCAGAGGACTGGAGGATAGCTAATGCGGTCCCGTTATTTAAGAAGGGTAGGAAGGATAACCCGGGTAATTATAGGCCGATGAGCTTGACGTCCGTGGTAGGGAAGTTGTTGGAGAGGATTCTTAGAGATAGGATGTATGCGCATTTAGAAAGGAATAAACTCATTAACGATAGCCAGCATGGTTTTGTGAGAGGGAGGTCATGCCTCACTAACCGGGTGGAGTTTTTTGAAGTGACTAGAATGGTTGACGAGGGAAGGGCCGTGGATGTCGTCTATATGGACTTTAGTAAAGCGTTTGACAAAGTACCTCATGGTAGGTTGGTGCAAAAGGTTGGATTTCATGGGAGAAAGGGAGAGGTGGCTAGATGGGTGGAGAACTGGCTTGGTCACAGATGACAGAGGGTGGTAGTGGAAGGGTCTTTTTCCGTCTGGAGGCCTGTGACTAGTGGTGTTCCGCAGGGCTCTGTATTGGGACCTCTGCTATTTGTGATTTATATAAATGATCTGGAAGAAGGTGTAACTGGGGTGATCAGTAACTTTGCAGACGACACGAAATTGGCAGGACTTGCAGATAGTGAGGAAGATTGTCAGAGGCTACAGATGGATATAGATAGGCTGGAAATTTGAGCAAAGAAATGGCAGATGGAGTTCAATCCAGATAAATGCGAAGTGATGCATTTTGGTAGAGCTAATGTAGGGGGAGCTATATGATAAATGGCAGAACCATAAAGGGTGTAGATACGCAGAAGGACCTGGGTGTGCAAGTCCACAGATCTTTGAAGGTGACGTCACAGGTGGAGAAGGTGGTGAAGAAGGCATATGGCATGCTTGCCTTTATAGGACGGGGCATAGAGTATAAAAGTTGGGGTCTGATGTTGCAGATGTATAGAACGTTGGTTCGGCTGCATTTGGAATACTGCGTCCAGTTCTGGTCGCCACACTACCAGAAGGACGTGGAGGCTTTAGAGAGAGTGCAGAGGAGGTTTACCAGGATGTTGCCTGGTATGGGGGGGCTTAGTTATGAGGAAAGATTGGGTAAACTGGGCTTGTTCTCACTGGAAAGACGGAGGATGAGGGGTGACCTAATAGAGGTGTATAAAATTATGAAAGGCATAGATAGGGTGAACGGTGGGAAGCTTTTTCCCAGGTCGGTGGTGACGTTCACGAGGGGTCATAGGTTCGGGGGGGGGGTGGTGTTTTAACATGGATATCAGAAGGACATATTTTACACAGAGGGTGGTGGGGGCCTGGAATGCGCTGCCAGGCAAGGTGGTGGAGGCGGACACACTGGGAATGTTTAAGACTTATCTAGAGAACCACATGAACGGAATGGGAATGGAGGGATACAAAAGAATGGTCTAGTTTGGATCAGGGAGCGGCACGGGCTTGGAGGGCCGAAGGGACTGTTCCTGTGCTGTATTGTTCTTTGTTCTTTGTACACTCTTTCATCTGTACTGGATCAACTGGGCTTGTACTCACTGGAATTTAGAAGAATGAGGGGGATTCTCATTGAAACATACAAATCCTGATGGGACTGGACAGGCTAGATGCGGGAAGAATGTTCCCGATGTTGGGGAAGTGCAGAACTAGGGGTCACAGTCTAAGAATAAGGGGTAAGCCATTCAGGACTGAGATGAGGAAGAACTTCTTCACTCAGAGTTGTGAACCTGTGAAATTCTCTCCCACAGAAAGCTGTTAGGGCCAGTTTGTTAGATATGGTCAAGAGGGAGCTGGACGTGTCCCTTGTGGCTAAAGGGATCAAGGGGTATGGAGAGAAAGCGGGAGTGGGACACTGAAAGTACATGATCACCCATGATCATATTGAATGGTGGTGCAAGCTCGAAGGGCCGAATGGCCTGGTCCTGCTCCTATTTTCTACGTTTCTATGTTAGTTGGAAACTTGGGTAAAACAGGGAGTTCTTACCCTGGTCTGAGCAATGGCAAAAATTCTCTTTACTATGCTGCAAGTTGCTCCCACATTTATTTATATGCTATGTTGGAAAGAAAATTCCCGATAGCTGGTGTTCCCAGATTTCTGACTTCTGGAGCTGAGAAGTTACAGTCTATTTTGAAGTTAAGTGGGTCCCCAATCATTCACACTCCACATCAATGGTAAGAACTTTGCTCAGTGTCTGCTTTCCATTTTTGTATGAATTCCTAAAGTACATTGACACATTTTCCTCAGATGCTGGCTCCTGATCTTGTAGGAAAAGTCATTGTTATCCAGGGAGAAAATATTCATGTCGCCTCAAGGCAGCCAAACAGTGAGAGCCTGGGTTTCAGGTTGGTTAAAACCAGCAGGAGCCGGTGCTCCAGGAGCCAGGCAGGGCCCTTCCCTACATCCAATCTCAGGGGTTTAGCATCAGTCCATCAGCTGTGTCAATGCAGCAGTGTTAAGACCAGCACCTAGACAAGGTCCCCGTTCTATTAAGTTCCAGAATGCAACCCCAATTTTGTTATACTCATGAGTGAGGAGGAATGAGCTGGTTCCCCTCTTTATCAACCCCCATGGGTGGTTGCAACAAGGTTAATTTAAGAGTATGTTTACTAGTTACTAAAAGCCCGAGAAAATAATTTTAAAACACGCAACACATGCATTCATACTCTGATCAAAAACCCAAAGTTAAAGGTCCAGATAATTTTTTTTTTAATGTGAACTGGTCTTTGGCTTGTCCGTGAGGGGTAGTTGGCGTTACGTTGCGGACATTAAGTTGGGTGATTCCAGTGGAGCTGACTTTGACAGTTTGGAGACACTGGATTCTGCAGGGTGGCTGAGAGGCTGTCCGATTTCCTTTAAATTGTGGCTTTCGCTGAGGCCTGTCTCCAGCAACAGGGAGGAAGAGCTTTCACCTGCTTATCTTTACAGGAGTAACCGTTTCTCTTGTTTCTGTCACTCACACACTGGCACACCAGCACATACAGATCAGCTCTGTAGCTAGCTTTTTAACCTATTTCCCTGTGTATTTCTGAAAGGGAAGTTTATGACTTGCAACCAGAATCCATGTTCTTTTCAACTCAGACCATTTACACATTCTTAGATTTAAATCAACAGGAAATGGGTTTTGCATGTCTGCTGAGATGTGCAATTAGTCTGCTATCTCTGCGATCACAGGATATTAAAGTTTGATTAAGATTTGATTTATTATTGTCACATGTATTAGTATACAGTGAAAAGTATTGTTTCTTGCGCACTATACAAAGCATACCGTTCATGGAGAAGGAAAGGAGAGAGTGCAGAATGTAGTGTTATAGTCACAGCCAGGGTGTAGAGAAAGATCAACTTAAAATGAGATTGGTCCATTCAAAAGTCTGGCAGCAGCAGGGAAGAGACTGTTCTTGAGTCGATTGGTACGTGACCTCAGACTTTTGTATCTTTTTCCTGACGGAAGAAGGTGGAGGAGAGAATGTCCGGGGTGCGTGGGGTCCTTGATTATGCTGGCTGGTTTTCCGAGGCAGCGGGAAGTGTAGACAGAGTCAATGGATGGGATTTGCACGATGGACTGGGCTTCGTTCACAATTTGTGCATCTTTCCTATCTCACTTCAAATCTCTGTTCTCTCGGGACTAGTCAGTTAACAATAGAATCATAGAATTCCTACAGTGCAGAAGGAAGCCATTTGGCCCATTGAGCCTGCACTGACAACAGTCCTAGCCAGGCCCTATCCCCGTAAACCCCCCAGTATTTACCCTGCTAATCTCCCTGACATTAAGAGGCAATTTAGCATGGTCAAACCACCTAACCCGCACATCTTTGGACTGGGGGTGGAAGAGGGGGTGGAATCGAAGCACGTGGAGGAAACCCACGCAGACATGGGGAGAACGTGCAGACTCCACACAGTGACCTGAGGCTGTAATCGAACCCAGGTCCCTGGCACTGAGAGGCAGCAGTGCTAATCCTATGCCACCGTACCACCCACATAATCCACATCGGAATTTTCCATGAAGTGGTCATGCACATCGTTAGCCATCTTTTGCTCACTGTCTTTCTATTTCTTTTTTTAAAAAAACGTCTTCCTTCAGAAGTTCAAATGCCTTCGGTAATTCTGGGTTATGATCCTTTGTCGGGACAGTGGTCACAATGAGTAATAGGGATTACCCAGGCTGACATCACTGGTACCCTGGGGAAAACATAACTTCATCTGGAATTTGGATTCTCACTCAGCCTTGGGAGATCAATGATGGACTGACGACTGCCAGGCTTTTGATAGAAGTCACATCTATAAATACTAACCAAACTTTTCATTTCTCTTCTCAAACAAAAAGGAAATAGAATATTATTGTTTAGTTGAGATGAATTGTCTGGCAGTGTAATTGGCAAATGGCGTGCTGGAATTTAACTCACAAACATGTGTATTTGGTTTGAATATTGAAGTGTTGGTGTTTACTCTGTTCATTACTAACACTGACTGTGTTAACTAGAGACTGAATCAGCCCATTAGTTGATTAAAGCAGTGTTGCTACCTGTGAATAGGCTCCTCAGGACAGCCACGCTCATCAGCTGTACATCTGAAGACACAAAACAAAATCTTTTAGAGAAAATGCAAACAGGGAGAGGAATTATTGAACTTCTTATTGATTCAACAGTTGCTATTTACTCACGAGTGGCTGCAGTTTGTTGGACACAGTTGACAGATGTTGTTTTCATCGGCATATTTCCAGACATGTCCGTGTAACCCACTCGAACATTTCTCCACGCAATGTAAACCGTCCTTAAAATGAGCGCACTCCACACAGTCATCAGCTCCCTGATAAAGAAAGATTCTTGATTAACGAGGGGGTGAAAGGTTATTGGGGGTAGGCAGGAATGTGAGGTTGGGGTTACAATCAGATCAGCCATGATCTTATTGAATGGTGGAGCCAGTTTGAGGGGCCGAATGGCCTACTCTTAGTTTGTACATTTGGATGTAACCGTAATAAATAATTGCCATGAAATCGGCATACAGCTCTGACCTCGAGCTGTTGCTCGAGGAAGATGCAGAAAATAAGTCCTGCAAATGAAATTTAAAAGGTTGTGATCACTCAAGGTGACTGACTGTATTTGGGGGCAAAATACACTGTGGGTGGCTGGAAAGTGGTCAGGGAAGACTGGGGATGTGAAACTGAACCCACAAGAATAGGGGGTGACTAGCAATCTCCTCACCACCCCCTCATTTGCTATCCCACAAAGCAGCTGTGTTGTTAAACAAGGTGGGTGTGAGGGCTCACAGGATGAATAGCTGCTTGGGGAAGATACTGAACACAGCTCATGGCCAAGGACCATCTGCAAGCTGGCTGGTCAGTCCTTTCCAGACCTTTTGCCCCATTGGATAGCTTGTGCCCAAAGTGAGGGAGCTCAACATTCTCACTCACTGCCCCACACCAAAGCGAGCATATAAAAGGGGCTTTCACCTTGCACTGAAGGCAGTACCCAGTTTACCAAGGAGAGGTTTTCCACCTTGATAGTTCTCCTGTTCTCCCTACCCTGCCACTGACCAAAATACCCCCTCCTACTCACTCACTGCCCCAGGGATCCCTTCTCCACGTCCCATTCCTCTTCTTCACTTACTCCTAATCAGTGATGACCAAGGGCTATGTTTTACTGTACAGTCAGCACAGCTGGATGTGACTGTACAGCCACTGGTGAGTGAAGTGAGCAGTCAAACTGTACCACTGGCAGCTGCCAGGAGATTCTTTACCATTCCTCTGCAGCTCAGGTTTTTGTTCTGTGGGAGACACTCCTTGTGACACTCAATACAAGACGACTCATGCAAATACTCTCTCACCGCCCTGGAACAAAGAAAAACAAAGCAGGAGTTAAGAAAGTATCCAGGCACCTCTCCTGAGTCACCCCTTTCCCCAAAAACCTTCATACCACTCTACATTGCAGCCCCTCTCCACTCAACTCCCCAATCACATTTAGTTAATACATTCCTACCCCTCGTATAAGTTGCATGATTCTACACACTCTCGGCCTCGGAAGAACTTCTCACAGGAGAGGCAGTTTGTTGGCCCTGGGCCCCAGCAGGTGCTGTTTGTGCACAGGCTATAGCAGATTCTCCCTTCAGCTTCTGCAAGGAAAAGGAAGTCAGAAACAAAAATTAGGCATAACTTTCACTTCTGGCCAGATGAGTTGAAGGTTTATTCACAACTCTGCTGACATCATGAACACCTAGGAATGAACCATTCCCTTTTACCCAGTGTGTGTGCAGGAACTAACAGACACGCACTGGCTGTACAGTACCACAGTAAGAAGTCTAACAACACCAGGTTAAAGTCCAACAGGTTTATTTGGTAGCAAAAGCCACTAGCTTTCGGAACAGGCTGTCCCTTCGTCAGATGGGTGGGAGTTCTGATCACAAACAGGGCACAAAGACACAAACTCAATTTACATGAATAATGATTGGAATGTGAGTCTTTACAGCTAATCAAGTCTTAAAGATACAGACAATGTGAGTGGAGGGAACATCCAGACAGGACAGCGAGTGAGATTTTGCACATCCAGGCAGGTTGTGGGGGTTACACATAGTGTGACATGAACCCAATATCCCAGTTGAGGCCGTCCTCATGTGTGCGGAACCTGGCTATCAGTCTCTGCTCAGCGACTCTGCGCTGTCGTGTGTCGTGAAGGCTGCCTTGGAGAACGCTTACCCGGAAATTAGAGGCTGAATGCCCGTGACCGCTGAAGTGCTCCCCAACAGGAAGAGAACAGTCTTGCCTGGTGATTGTCGAGCGGTGTTCATTCATCCATTGTCGTAGCGTCTGCATGGTTTCCCCAATGTACCATGCCTCGGGACATCCTTTCCTGCAGTGTAACAGGTAGACAACGTTGGCCAAGTTGCAAGAGTAGGTAACGTGTACCTGGTAGATGGTGTTCTCGCGTGAGATGATGGCATCCATGTTGATGATCCGGCACGTCTTGCGGAGGTTGCTGTGGCAGGGTTGTGTGGTGCCGTGGTCACTGTTCTCCTGAAGGCTGGGTAGTTTGCTGCGGACAATGGTCTGTTTGAGGTTGTGCGGTTGTTTGAAGGCAAGAAGTGGGGGTGTGGGGATGGCCTTGGCGAGATGTTCGTCTTCATCAATGACATGTTGAAGGCTCCGGAGGAGATGTCGTAGCTTCTCCGCTCCGGGGAAGTACTGGACGACGAAGGGTACTCTGTCCACTGTGTCCCATGTTTGTCTTCTGAGGAGGTCGGTGTGGTTTTTTGCCGTGGCACCGTCGGAACTGTCGATCGATGGGTCGAGCGCCATATCCTGTTCTTATGAGAACATCATGTACAGTACCAAACAGGAGGGAGTGATATGGTCATTTTGAACTTTTATATACATTGGTCCTCAATTAAAGTTGTAGTTGCTTTCTGAAAAGTACAACTTTAAGTGAAACAACTCTAAGCAAATCACACTTCCTCTGTAGGACATTTCTCATAAGTAAAAGACATTAATTATTCCCTCCCTGTAGGTTGAAATACTTTACCTAGTTTAATTTCTAGATTGGTAAATGAAATGACTCAAAATAAAATTCAAAAATATTTTTAAAATATATTAACTTTCTACACGTTGCCTTTCCTGCTCAGCAGACATCCCGCTCTCTGACCTTCGGGTTCACGGTCTCTGCCTCTCCCTGACCCTCCCAGTCACTGACATTCACTTGCCAAACCTTCTACTCCGCAGCTTTTCCACTCGCTGCTTCCCCCTTCCCTCCCCCGTTCAGGCTCTGGGGATAAGCAGCAAAAGGCAGGGAGAGCGGCGTTGACCTGCAGCTGGCAAACTGTGAACTGGAGAGATGGAGGGTCAGGAAGAGGCAGATACCACTAACTGGAAGGTCGGCAGCAATGGAGGGGGGTCAGGGAATGGGAGAGACAGTGAACCAAAGGGCCAGCGGCAAGAGGGAGTGTCATTGGAGCAGCAAAGGACAGCTTCAAAATGACACCAATTGGATCACGCAGCCCCACACCAGCAACATCCAAACTTGTAACCTCTACCACCTAGGACAAGAGCAGCAGATGCAAGGGAACACCACCACCTGCAACCTGCGCTCCAAGTCACTTATTATTCTGACTTGGAACTATATCGTCATTCCTTCACTGTTGCTGGGTCAAAACCAGGGAACTCCCTCCCTAATAGCACCGTGGGTGTACCTACACCACATGGACTGCAGTGGTTCAAGAAGTGGAGATGCCGGCATTGGACTGGGGTAAACACAGTAAGAAGTTTAACAACACCAGGTTAAAGTCCAACAGGTTTATTTGGTAGCAAAAGCCACACAAGCTTTCGGAGCTCCATGCCCCTTCTTCAGGTGAGTGGGAATTCTGTTCACAAACAGAGCATATAAAGACACAAACTCAATTTACATGAATAATGGTTGGAATGCGATTAGCTGGAATTGATTAGCTGTAAGTATTCGCATTCCAACCATTATTCATGTAAATTGAGTCTGTGTCTTTATAAGCTCTGTTTGTGAACAGAATTCCCACTCACCTGAAGAAGGGGCTTGGAGCTCCGAAAGCTTGTGTGGCTTTTGCTACCAAATAAACCTGTTGGACTTTAACCTGGTGTTGTTAAACTTCTTACTGTGGTTCAAGAAGACAGCTCACCACCTCCTTCTCAAGGACAATTAGAGAATAGACAATAATAATGCTGGTGCCCAGATCCTGTGAAAGAATATTTTTTTAAATGATGCAAAGCGACTTTAAAATTAGATTTTCAGCACTAAGTCTGAATATAGGCCCCATTAATTGACCAATGTCAAAACAGAATGATTTAAAACGGGACTTACTGTACGTGGATCATTTAAATAATATTGTCTGGACTCCATATCCAATATTTAATTATTTCTCAATAGATAAACAGAACCAAAGCTGAGTATTAGCAATAATAGAATCACACTGGTCAGTGTTTCTATCTCTATCACAAAGGAGAGGGATGTGTTCACTGGGAGTGTCTCGGAGGGGAGTGTTGACCTGTTAGAGAAAATCTCCATTACAAGGGAGGAAGTGTTAGGTTTTTTAGGGAATATAAAGACTGACAAATCCCCAGGGCCTAATGGAATCTATCCAAGGCTGCTCAGGGAGATGAGAGATGAAATCGCTGGGCCTCTGATGCAAATCTTTGTCTCGTCACTGGACACAGGTGAGGTCCCAGAAGATTGGAGGATAGCTAATGTGGTCCCATTATTTAAGAAGGGTAGGAAGGATAACCCGGGTAATTATAGGCCGGTGAGCCTGACGTCCGGGGTAGGGAAGTTGTTGGAGAGGATTCTTAGAGATAGGATGTATGCGCACTTAGAAAGGAATAAACTCATTAACGATAGTCAGCATGGTTTTGTGAGAGGGAGGTCATGCATCACTAACCTGGTGGAGTTTTTTGAAGAAGTGACTAGAATGGTTGACGAGGGAAGGGCCGTGGATGTCGTCTATATGGACTTTAGTAAAGCGTTTGACAAAGTCCCTCATGGTAGGTTGGTGCAAAAGGTTGGATCTCATGGGATAAAGGAGGAGGTGGCTAGATGGGTGGAGAACTGGCTTGGTCACAGAAGACAGAGGGTGGTAGTGGAAGGGTCTTTTTCCGGCTGGATGCCTGTGACTAGTGGTGTTCCGCAGGGCTCTGTATTGGGACCTCTGCTGTTTGTGATTTATATAAACGATCTGGAAGGTGTAACTGGGGTGATCAGTAAGTTTGCGGACGACACGAAAATGGCTGGACTTGCAGTTAGTGAGGAACATTGTCAGCAGCTACAGAAGGATATAGATAGGCTGGAAATTTGGGCAAAGAAATGGCAGATGGAGTTCAATCCTGATAAATGCGAAGTGATGCATTTTGGTAGAACTATCGTAGGGGGGAGCTATATGATAAATGGCAGAACCATAAAGGGTGTAGATACGCAGAGGGACCTGGGTGTGCAAGTCCACAGATCCTTGAAGGTGACGTCACAGGTGGAGAAGGTAGTGAATAAGGCATATGGCATGCTTGCCTTTATAGGACGGGGCATAGAGTATTAAAGTTGGGGTCTGATGTTGCAGTTGTATAGAACGTTGGTTCGGCCGCATTTGGAATACTGCGCCCAGTTCTGGTCGCCACACTACCAGAAGGACGTGGAGGCTTTAGAGAGAGTGCAGAGGAGGTTTACCAAGATGTTGCCTGGTATGGAAGCGCTTAGTTATGAGGAGAGATTGGGTAAACTGGGGTTGTTCTCACTGGAAAGACGGAGGATGAGGGGTGACCTAATAGAGGTGTATAAAATTATGAAAGGCACAGATAGGGTGAACGGTGGGAAGCTTTTTCCCAGGTCGGTGGTGACGTTCACGAGGGGTCATAGATTCAAGGTGAGGGGGCGCGGGGGGGCGGGGGGGAGATTTAACATGGATATCAGAAGGACATATTTTACACAGAGGGTGGTGGAGGCCTGGAATGCGCTGCCGGGCAAGGTGGTGGAGGCGAGCACACTGGGAACGTTTAAGACTTATCTAGAGAGCCACATGAATGGAGTGGGAATGGAGGGATACAAAAGAATGGTCTAGTTTGGACCAGGGAGCAGCGCGGGCTTGGAGGGCCGATGGGCCTGTTCCTGTGCTGTATTGTTCTTTGTTATGACTGGATATTTCAATCAACTAACATATTATCAACTGTGCATATGCAACAACATGTAAGCTTAGTCAAAGGGAAAAAGTATACAATAGGTCTGGGCATCTAAAAACTGATGAAGCCCGAGTGAAAGTAGGAAGGAACTTAAACGTGGAATTAGGAGGGCTAAATAAAAGGGGCCATGAAATGTCAATGAAAATCCCAAGACTTTTTATGCATATATTAGGAGCAAGAGGGCAGCAAGAGAAAGAGTAGACGGACTCAAGGACAACGCAGAGAAGTTATGCATGGAGAAAGTGGGTGAGATCCTCAATGAGTGCTTTGTATCGATATTCACCAAGGAGAAGGACATGACGGATGCTGAGGTCAGGGATAGGTATGTGAATGTCAATATATTAAAGGAGGAAGTGTTGAGTATCCTAAATTGCTTTAAGGTAGACAAGTCCCCGGGGCCAAATAGTATCTATTCCACGTTACTGCAGCAGGCAAGGGAAGAAATAGTTGGGGCCTTAACAGATATCTTCACATTCTTTTTGACCACAGGCAAGGTTCCAGAGGACTGGAGAATAGCCAATGTTGTTCCCTTGTTTAAGAAAGGAAGCAGGGATAATCCAGGAAATTATAGGCCAGTGAGCTTGACATCAGTGGTGGGGAAGCTTTTGGAGAAGATACTGAGGGACAGGATATATGCACATTTGGAGGAAAATGGACGTGTTACTGACAGGCAGCATGGTTTTGTACAGGGAAGATCATGTCTCACAAACTTGATTGAGTTTTTTGAAGAGGTGACAAAGAAACTTGATGAGGGAAGGGCTGTGGATGCAGTTTATATGGACTTTACTAAGGCATTTGACAAGGTCCCACATGGCAGACTGGTACAAAAACTAAAATCATATGGGATTCTGGGTGGGCTGGCTAGATGGATACAGAACTGGCTTGGTTATAGAAGACAGAGTAGCGGTGGAAAAATTCTGTTTTTCAGAATGGAGATCTGTAGGTGTTCCGCAGGGATCCGTGCTGGGACCTCTGTAGTTTGTAGTTATATGCATATATAAATGATCTGGAGGAAAATGTGGGTGGTCTAATTAATAAGTTTGCGGATGACACAAAGACTGGTGGAGTTGCTCATAGTGCCGGGGATTGTCAGAGGATACAACAGGATAGAGATAGATTCCAGACTTAGGCACAGAAATGGCAGATGGAGTTTAACCCGGACAAATGCGAGGTGATGCATTTTGGAGGATCAAATTTAACTGTGAATTATACTGTAAATGGCAGAACCCTTAGAAACATTAATATACAGAGGGATCTGGGCGTGCAGGAACACAGTTCCCTAACAGTGGCCAAGGTGATTAAGAAGGCACATGGAATGCTTGCCTTCATCAGCCGGGGCACTGAGTACAGGAGTTGGAAAATCATGTTGCAGCTATATAAAACCTTGGTTAGGCCACATTTGGAGTATTGCATGCAGTTCCGATCACCACATTAGCATAAGGATGTGGAAGCTTTGGAGAGAGTGCAAAGAAGGTTCACCAGGATGTTGCCTGGTCTCGAGGGTGTTGGCTATGAGGTGAGGTTGAATAAACTAGGATTGTTTTCACTGGAAAGACAGAGGCTGAGG
The DNA here is from genome assembly GCF_964213995.1 of Mustelus asterias. Taxonomy (NCBI): domain Eukaryota; kingdom Metazoa; phylum Chordata; class Chondrichthyes; order Carcharhiniformes; family Triakidae; genus Mustelus; species Mustelus asterias. The sequence goes on along the minus strand of NW_027591500.1, from coordinate 41,163 downwards.
GGAGACCTGATAGAGGTCTACAAAATTATGAGAGGCATAGACAAGCGGGATAGTCAGAGGCTTTTTCCCAGAGTAGAAGTGTCAATTACAAGGGGGCACAGGTTCAAGGTGAGAAGGGGAAAGTTTAAGGCAGATGTGCGGAGGAAGTTTTTCACACAGAGAGTGGTGGGTGCCTGGAACGCGCTGTCAGAGGATGTGGTGGAAGCAGGTACATTAGCAACATTTAAGAGGCATCTGGATGGGAATAGAGGGATACAAACGGATGGTCTAGTTAGGAACACATGATTGGTGCAAGCTTGGAGGGCCGAAGGGCCTGTTCCTGTGCTGTATTGTTCTTTGTACATGAATAGGGAGGAAATAGAGGGATACAGACCAAGTAAGGGCAGGTTTTGTTTTAGTTAGGGCATCATGATCGGCACAGGCTTGGAGGGCCAAAGGGCCTGTTCCTGTACTTTGTACTTTGTTCTTTAACAGCTTATAGTTACATAGCGCCTTTAACATAAGGAAACAAGCCAGGCCGTTTCACAGGAATATTCTAAAACAATTATTGTTATATATGCCGTCGAGCCATATAAGCAGATAAAGGTCAGATGATCAATAGCTTGATCAGAGGTAGGTCTTCAGTAGCACCTTAAAGGAGGAAAACAAGATTGAGAGGCAAAGGAATTCCAGAGCTCGGGCTGAGTCAACTGAAGGTGCGACAACCAAAGGTGGGACGATTAAAATTGGGGATATGCGAGAGGCTGAAATTAGACAAATGCAGATACCTCAGAGGTTTGAGAGGCTGAAGGAGAATCCTTCAAACACTCAGCAACATCCCTGGTACCCAATAAAAACAATCTATTTACAATGACAAAAAAATAAGCAAGTGCCTCATTGTTCTTGCTTCTTTTAGTGAATTTACCACAGAAGATTCAACAGCCAGTGTAAGATAATTGGATGACTTGCCCAGTGGATGTTCCTACTTACCGCACATGTCCTGTGGTTTGTTGGCCGTTAGCAATGCCTCCTGACGCTCCTCCTTGAACAGCTGGTTCCAGGGAATGGAGCTGATGTAGCAGAGGTTAGGGTTCTGGTGAATGAGCACCAGCCCATTACTAATTTCCTTCAGAGACCGAAATCCCAGAGACTCTATCTGGAGATTCTGTACTAACAATGCATAAGCACCTCTGTAAACAGAGAGGGAACCAAATCAAAATTCAAAATCAATTTACAAACGGGCTTGATTGCTTAGAGTTGTTACAAAATGGGATTTTTACAATGACTCCCTCCAGTCTAAATGTAGCAATTAATGTCCAACAACTCATGAAAATGTAAATGCAGTACGAGTGCAGAGATTGGGTGCGGTCGGTGCACGGACATTGGGTGAGAGGGCGGTGGGTGCACGGACATTGGGTGAGAGGGCGGTGAGTGCACGGACATTGGACGACAGGGCAGTGGGTGCACAGACATTGGGAGAGAGGGTGGTGGGTGCACGGACATTGGGAGAGAGGGTGGTGGGTGCACGGACAATGGGTATATGCCCATTGGTGCGGAACCAGTGTGTGTGAGAGGATTGCCGTGAATGCAGAGATTGGTCAAGTGAATCTCACCTGTACACCACTCGTCCTCGGATGACAGCAAGATTCTCAAATATACTCAGATCAGTAAAATTCTGTGGCCAGGCCTCGATATATAAATACCCTGCACAGCAAGAAAAATCTGACTGAAGTACATTCATGTCACCATACAGAGCCTTCTACAGTCAACCTCCCCTCGGAAGGAATATTCCAGCTGATTTCTGATTCTGGTCTCTGGTCACATGTAAAATCCCAACTTGTATTTTTTTGTTGTTACCCCGAACACACTTCCTTTTGCCTTATCCCCAATTTAACCGCAGACATTGTGAAACCCCTCTCATGTATATGTGTGTATGTGTGTGTGTGTGTGTGTGTGTGTGTGTGTGTGTGTGATAGGTACATTCCAAGGACTGGGCGGCTGGTACACAGATTTGTAAATGGATGGTCAAAGATAGGGTGGCACCAGGTTTAGTATTGATGCTTGAATGGTTAGGTTTTATTCATTGGGAAGTGACAGTAAAAGGAGATCCTATCAGTGTATTCAAAGTTTTGAAAGAGTTTGCATCTAAATAGAGGGAGTTTCTTTCCACAGGTTGGTGAATTGGTAAACAAGGGGATCAATCCAGCTTAGCAGCAACGGTCACAGCTCTGTGCATCACATTTTGGGAAGGATGTCAGAGCCTTGGAGAGCAGACATGGTTAGAATGGTACCTGGAATGAGGGACTTCAATTATATGTTAGACTGGAGAAGCTGGGATTGTTCTAACAGAAAAATTGAAAGGCTATTTAATAGAGGTTTTCAGAATCATGAAGTAAATAAGGACAATGTGCTGACTGGGTGGGTGATGGAAGCAAATTCAACAGTAATTTTCAAAAGGAAATGAGATAAATACTTGAAATTGAAAAATTGTTGCACTATAGGAAAAGAAGAGGAATGTAGCAGGTATAATCCCACTATTTAAGGAGGGAGGAAGAGGGGGAATGGAAAACTACACACGTTGGCTTGATATTATAAGAGATGTGACAACTAGGCATTTGGAAAAAATGGTAAAATTGGGCAGAGTCAACACGGATTTATGAAAGGGAAATTATGTTCGAAAAACTTGGAACTTTTTGAGGACAGCAAGAAGTCTCATGACACCAGGTTAAAGTCCAACAGGTTTATTTGGAATCACGAGCTTTCGGAGTCTCACTCCTTCATCAGGTGAGTTGACTCACTTTCTAATTGGATAGCTCTTTCAAAGAGCCACCACCGGAACGATGGGCCAAATGGCCTCCATCCAGGAAACTATGAAAGTGAGAAGGGAAATATTGTTTCTCATACAAAATAAGGTGGCATTACCACACAGAGCTTCTGCTCTGAGTCGGTCACAGCCTTTCAGGGAATGATTAGAGAAACACTGGAAAATTGTGAAGGGTTTAAGGATAGGACATGAAAGGGGATTACTGATACTTTGTGTGCAGGGTTAGTAGCAGCAAAGGGATTCTGGGTTGAATGGCTTTCTGTGCTCAAACTTCTGTGAACCTATTGGGGCAGCACGATGGCACAGTGGTTAGCACTGCTGCCTCACAGCGCCAGGGACCCTGGTTCGATTCCAGCCTCGGGTCACTGTTTGTGTGGAGTTTGCACCTTCTCTCTGTGTCTGCGTGGGTTTCCTCCGGGTGCTCCGGTTTGCTCCCACAGTCCAAAGATGTGTGGGTTAGGTGGATTGGCCATGCTAAATTGACCCTAGTGTCAAGGGATTAGCGGAGTAAATATGTGGGGCTATGGGGATAGTTCCTGGGTGGGATTGTGGTCGGTGCAGACTTGATGGGCTGAATGGCCTCCTTCTGCACTGTAGGGATTCTATGATGATTCTACGATTTGACTAGAAGGGTGTGAACTCACTTAAACACAGCTCTAATGGTAACAAGCTGACTGAGACTCAAGACTCAGGTGCAAAGTCCATACCAGTGATCTCTGTCAATGGACCAAAGACCTGTAGTTTCCTTGGATCCAGGGGTGGAATCTTTGTAGCTGAGTTACTGGAAAGGCAAAAAATAAACAGTCAGACCACTAAAACAAAGAGACCAGCTTCACTGCACTTACATTGAAATATTCTGCCTCCTCTCTCGATTCCCACGTCCCTCCAGCATGGGACCCTTCTTGACATGTAATTCCAACAGTGGGTGGATGGACTGTGCGGGACACTGGGTGTTTCAGTGGGGTGTACCCATGTGATGGGACATGGCAGTGCGAAGCACTGATAGAATCAGCATTAGCCAGTTTGAAGACTGAAAATCTCATATCAAAGTTGAAACGCCTCGCTCTGACTATAAACCCTTCTGTTTTGTAAATGGGTTAGCCAGTGCAAAACTGAGGACCAGTACTGGAGATATCACTCAAGGAAAGCTGTTCAGATGAGGTTGTGGACAAAATGATTCCTATAGAGCCAGAGATCAGCATTTCTATTGACCAGACTAAAAACTAAGAAGCGGGGTTGATTGATGATGCTGGGGGGTAGGTACAGGGGAAATGTTAGGGGGAAGTTTTTCACACAGAGGGTGGTGGGCGAGTGGAATCGGCTGCCGTCAGTGGTGGTGGAGGCAAACTCAATAGGGTCTTTTAAGAGACTCCTGGATGAGTACATGGGACTTAATAGGATGGAGCGTTATAGGTAGGCCTAAAAGGTAGGGATATGTTCGGCACAACTTGTGGGGCCGAAGGGCCTGTTTTGTGCTGTAGTTTTCTATGTTTCTATGATGCTTGGCTCATGGCAGCACCTGGTCTCCACCAGAGAGAGGAGGCAGCTGTGGATGCAAATTACATGAAACCACAGCATTGGGAGGAGATTACAAACTAGATTTTTAGATGCCCCTTCTACAAGACAGGATACCTTGCACACTCCCAACACATACTGGAAAATAACTGTGCCACAATTTCCTGCTAGCACTGCAGCCTCACAGTGCCAGGGACCTGGATTCAATTCCCAGCTTGGGTCACAGTCTGTGTGGAGTCTGCATGTTCTCCCCGTGTCTGCATGGGTTTCCTCCGGGTGCTCCAGTTTCCTCCCACAGTCCAAAAGATGTGCAAGTTAGCCAGTGGCCATGCTAAATTCTCCCTCAGTGTACCCGAACAGGCGGCGGAATGTGGCGACGAGGGGATTTTCACAGTAACTTCATTGCAGTGTAATTGTAAGCCTACTTGTGACTAATAAATAAACTTTAAACTTTTACGCATTTAAGTTAATGCAAACATGTAAGGTCTTGGAAGGTCGACACTGAAGAAAGAGTTTGTGCCTAAGCAGCTCATTACTGGAGCGAGCAAGTGAATATTCAGAGTCAGAGAATGGAATTCGAGGAGGGATTGGGGTTGGCAGTGGGCAGCACTCACCCAGAAAAGGTCTCAGCAAGAAACACCAAGCTTCCGAAGATCTTGGTGCAGCCAGTGAAGGAATCGATGTTGTTAGAGTTCACAGCCCACTCGCCCTTCAGACTGTTTACACCCAAACCGTTACACACTGCAAGACAAGACAACTCAGCAAGGAACAAGCAGAGAAGCAGCCAGCAACAAACAATGTCAAACACACACATCATATTGGCTTGTGTCCAGAAAATGAAACTCATCAACTTGACAGAGGCCTGGTTCATAGGCCTGCTGAAGCCAGTCACTGAGCACACCCAGCCAGTGGGGAACCACAGCAGTAATCAGATTTCCTTTCCGACTTCCCACAGTTTCTCAGTGATCTGGAGGTGGCCAGTCCCAGTCTGAATCTGCACCCTGCTGCTGGGTAGAATCCAGACCCTGTCATACCGCAGGACCAAGAACATGCTTTATGAATGAACCCAAGCTCATCCTCACCATTCAAAGTGGATGAGGGTTAAATGTGGGCGCATTGTTTACACGTCGCTAACAAAACCAGAGTCACAGCCCACGGGAACCACATGTCTCCCCACACTCATCAGGAGTTGGAGAATTAATGAATCTTTAGGATGACCATTCTCTCACCCCATCATCCCTCAGCTGGTAGGAAGAGCACAGAGCAGAAGCTGTTATCCACTCACCTCTTGTCACTCAATACTGACCTTTGGGACAGGGGCCATTGCACTTCTCACATTTCTGTTCATCCCCCTTGTTCACTTCCTTGGTGTCATTTGGACAGTTCAGAGTGCATGAACCCACATTATTCGCTAAGTAATTGCCTGCGAGAGTGACACAGAATAGGAGAAGGGAGTGAGGGAGGAGGAAAAAGTGTGTTTGGGACGGGGAGGGGGGGGGTCGGGGGGAGTGGGAGAAAGGAGATATATTACAACAGTGTTAAAGATAAATTTACAGAGGAATAAAGAAGGAATTAAAAACACAGGAAAGGTACAGCAGGATCTTACGTGGACACTTCTTGACACAGCTGGCTCCAAAGATGTACGTTCCCTCGGGATTGGGTTCCATCTGATAGGTGTGAGCATTGTAGGTGTTGAGTGGTGGGCAGTCTCCCCGACACGTTCCACTGTTGCTGAAATGGTAACAGGCCTGGAGGAGAAGACATAGTCAGATCAGCCACATACCAGGAGAATCCTAATCAGAGACGAGAGCTAGTGTTGTGCACAGCATCCAGGACAGGATCACAGGGTTAAAGACATAAGAAGTAGCTCAAAATTTACACTCATTTCTTCATCTTACACACTACTCCCATGGCTCAGAGGCAGCAATTCCACCTCTGCATCACAACGTGCAGGCAAGCCCGAGCTCCGACGTCGGGGCCCCGAGCTCCAGACGTCGGGGCCCCGAGCTCCAGACGTCGGGGCCCCGAGCTCCAGACGTCGGGGCCCCGAGCTCCAGACGTCGGGGCCCCGAGCTCCAGACGTCGGGGCCCCGAGCTCCAGACGTCGGGGCCCCGAGCTCCAGACGTCGGGGCCAGAGGACAGCAGTGCTCCAGTCCTGTTGTTTGAATATCTAGTGGGATCATCGCCCACATCCCCCTATCCACCATCATACTCTGTGTGAGAATCTTTCATAACCTCCATCCGTGCAGAACTAACCAACCTATCACTGCAATAAAGTTGGTTGCAGCCTCTGAGAGCTCATGTTGCAATGTACTAAACTGTTGGTCAGCATGTGGATTCTTATACAGCTCCCCCAGAGAAGAAAGTGATGATAAGACCATGGCGTTCCGCTAAAGAGCGAATCTACCTGCTGTTTCTGGTGTATCTCCAGGTGTGCACATACCAAGCAGTCAGTGTCCTTTGGTCCAGTGCAGCCTGCGGCACACTGGCTGTGGCAACAATCGGTCGGGTCTCGTCCTTTACACCGAGTCAGACATTCAGTGGCACAGATCTTCCGAGTCACTAAAACACAAAAACATGAAGTGTTCAAAGTACCAAGTGTGCTGAAACATACAAGCATCAGATTCAAAATAAAGTGCAAACATTCTGTGGTACAAGTGTAATGCAGGACCACATGTACAGGCAATAATGAGGTTCCTCCCAGTCTCACCCAACACAACAACTCCCAATGACCGCAGCAAACCAGAAACTGGAAGAAATGTCCTTCTCCACCCGAGTACAAGTTCTGAGTGAAATGTGGCCTGAAGCCACTCACACTGTTCACTGTTTAAACAGGATATTTAATGTGGAAGAAGGTAGAAAATCACGGCAACATATCTCACCCCCTGCCAGCCAGAGAGACCGCAGACCTCACTCCCTCCTCCATGGATAAGTCAAAACAGTGAAGTCAGTGTCTCTGATGGAGTCAGAGAGGTTTACAGCATGGAAACAGGCCCTTCGGCCCAGCTTGTCCATACTGCCCTTTTTTCTTAAATCCCTAAGCTAAGCCTAATGGCCCGCATTTGGCCCATATCCCTCTATACCCATCGTCCCCATGTAACTATCTAAATGCTTTTTAAAAGACAACATTGTACCCGCCTCTACTACTACCTCTGGCAGCATGTTCCAGACACTCACCAGCCTCTGTGTGAAAAAATTGCCCCTCTGGACACTTTTGTATCTCTCCCCTCTCACCTTAAACCTATGCCCTCTACTTTTGGGAAAAGATATTGACTACCTAGCTGATCTGTGCCCCTCATTATTTTATAGACTGCCTATGCTCCAGAGAAAAAAGTCCCAGTCTATCCAGCCTCTCTTTATAACCCAAACCATCAAGTCCCAATAGCATCCTAGTAAATCGTTTTTGCACTCTTTCTAGTTTAATAATATCCTTTCTATAATAGGGTGACCAGAACTGCACACAGTATTCCAAGTGTGGCCTTACCAATGTGTTGTACAACTTTAACAAGACGTCCCAACTCCTGTATTCAATGTTCTGACTGATGAAACCAAGCATGCTAAATGCCTTCTTCACCACTCTATCCACCTGTGACTCCACTTTCAAGGAACTATGAACATGTACCCCTAGATCTCTTTGTTTTGTAACTCTCCCCAACACCCCATCATTGACTAAGTCCTGCCCTGGTTCAATCTACCAAAATGCATCACCTCACATTTGTCTAAATTAAACTCCATCTGCCATTCGTCAGCCTACTGGCCCAATTGATCAAGGTCCCATTGCAATCAGAGATAACTTTCTTTGTCCACTATGCCACCAATCTTGGCATCATCTGCAAACTTACCATGCCTCCTATATTCTCATCCAAATCATTAATGTAAATGACAAATGACAAATAACAGTGGACCCAGCACTGATCCCTGAGGCACACCACTGGTCACAGGCCTCCAGTTTGAAAAACAACCCTCTACAACCGACAGAAGCCAATTTTGTATCCATTTAGATACCTCACCCTGGATCCCTTATCCATCAATCTACCATGCGGTACCTTGTCAAAGGCCTTGCTAAAGTCCATGTAGACAGCATCAACTGCACTGCCCTCATCTACCTTCTTGGTTACCCCTTCAAAAAACTCAATCAAATTTATGCGACAAATTTCTGACACTGCAACAAAGCTCAGCAATGCTCATTTGCAAAGATTAACAAGAGTTTGAACAGAGAGAACTTTATGGTTTGCACTCAGATTGCAGACTAATTCAAATATAAATAAATTGTAGGGTAATTACTTACATATCTGGCAGTATTCAGGACCTGTGCCCCAGCATGATCCTGATTTACAGGTACAATTGCCGCCTGAGGGGGAGAGACAGATATACAGACAGCATTAAAACAGTGTCCATAACGTTCAGTAACACCTCTGGCACCACATGGACGTGTTGTAGAGCCGTCAATCCCCCCAGTTCACCAAAAATATACTCACACTGCACAGTTCGGTTCACGTCCACTGGTCCTACAAAAGGGATCCTGTTTTTCTTGTCCTGAATGTCATCCCATTGGATGGTCTCTTGGTAACAGAGCCAGGGATTATTGCTGATCAGAACACTCCCAATCAGGATTTCTGTCAAACACACATTGGCATTACTGACTGTACCACAGGCTTTCCATCTCATTTGATGCTGGAGTGTAAAACATGAGTCACTAAGTTCAGCAAAACCGTTAAATGCTCAGACTCTGCTTTAATATTCATTCTTCAGATGTGAGCATTGCTGACAAGGCCAACATTTAATACCCGTTCCTATTGGCCCATGGGCAGGTGTCAGTGAGCAACTGAGTGGCTTGTTGGACCATTTTAGAGAATGGGAATATATTCAGGCTGTGAGCATTATAAACCTGGTTCAGCTTAATCACCCACCCCTCTGAACTTCAATTCTCTGTCCTCCACTTCCCTGCATCTTCCTCTGAGTTTGGAAATCAAAGGTGTCGTTAACCAAGTTTGTGGTCCCAGTCAGAATCAGTTTCAAAGGGAGTTGGCAAATATTCCATTGCATTTCAAGGAGGAATTGAGAAAACAGTGAACTACAGGCCAATTAGCCTAACATCAGTTGTTGGGAAAATGCTGGAATCCACTATTAAGAACATAAAAACTAGGAGCAGGAGTAGGCCATTTTGCCCCTCGAGCCTGCTCCGCCATTCAATAAGATCATGGTTGATCTTTTCATGGACTCAGCTCCACTTACCCACCCGCTCACCATAACCCTTAATTCCTTTACTGTTCAAAATCTATCTATCTTTGTCTTAAAAACATTCAATGAGGTAGCCTCAACTGCTTCACTGGACAGGGAATTCCACAGATTCACAACCCTTTGGGTGAAGAAGTTCCTCCTCAACTCAGTCCTAAATCTGCTCTCCCTTATTTTGGAGCTATGCCCCTAGTTCTGGTTTTACCCGCCAATGGAAATAATCTCCCTGCTTCCATCTTATTTATTCCCTTCATAATCTTATATGTTTCTATAAGATCTCCCCTCATTCTTCTACATTCCAATGAGTATAGTCCCTGTCTACTTAGTCTTTCCTCATAAGCCAATCCTCTCAACTCCGGAATCAACCTAGTGAATCTCTTCTGTACCCCATCCAGTATATCCTTTCTCAAGTAAGGAGACCAAAACTGTACACAGTACTCCAGGTGTGGCCTCACCAGCACCTTATACAGCTGCAACATATTTCCCTATTTTTAAACTCCAACTTAAGGAAGTCTTATCAATGCACTTAAAAATGCATTGTATGATTAGAACAAGTCAACGTTGTTTATTTGAAGAAAAATGTATTATTTTATTTATTATTTTTTACTATTTATTTATTTTTGACAAATTTATTAGAGATTTTTGTGGATATAATTAGTAAGGTAGTTAAAGGGGGACCAATAGATGTAGTATACCTGGATTTCCAATAGGCTCTCAATAAGGTGCCGTACAAATGCTTAATCGGCAAGATATGGGCTCATGGAATTAGGAGTAATATTAGCATGGACAGAGGATTGATAAACAGATAGAAAACAGAGTGGGCATAAACAGGGTTTTTTCAAGTTGGCAGGCAGTATACTGCATGGATCTGTGCTGGGGCCTCAGCTACAATCTGTATTAATGAAATAGATGAAGAGATAGACAGCAGTGCACCCAAGCTAGGTGGGAAGATAAGCTACGAGGAGGCTGCAAAGAGATACAGACAGGTTGGGTGAGTGTGCGACAGATTGGTTATAATGTGGAGGAGTGTGAAGTTATTTACTTTGGTCATAAAAATAAAACAGTAGATTTTTTTAAAAAGGTAAGGAACTTGTTTGTGTTGACGTTCAAAGAGATTTGGGTGTGTTTGTACAAGGAACACAGAAAGTTAGTGTGCAGTGCAGCAAGTAATTAGGAAGACAGATGACCTGTTAGCCTTTAGCGTAAAGGGATTGGAATACAAGAATAAAGAAGTCTTGCTCCAGGATTAGGATGTTTGGTGAGACCACATCTGGAATACTGGCACTGGAGGGAGTACAGGAAAGGTTCAGCAAATTGGTTTTTGTGATGAGGGGGCTGTTTGATGTTGAGTAAATTGGGTTCATAGCCTCTGGATTTTAGAAGAATGAGAGATGATCTCAATGAAACCTACAGGATTCTGAAGAGGCTTGCCAGGGAAAATGCTGCTAAATTGTTTCCACTGATCGGGGAAGTTGAAACATGGGGATTCTCTCAGGCTAAGAGGCTGATCATTTAGGACTGAGCTGAGGAGAAATTACTTCACTCAAGGAACATAGGAATTAGGAGCAGAAGTAGACAAATTCAGGCCTTCGAGCCTGCTCCGCCATTGAATCAGATCATGGGAAGAGGGGACCTGTTCTGATGGACGGTCTTCATCTGAATCGTGCTGGGACCAGAGTCCTGGCGAATCGTATAACTAGGGCTGTAGATAGGGTTTTAAACTAAATAGTTGGGGGGGGGAGGGCTCAGTTGTATGGAGAATTAGAAAATCAAAATTAAAGGAGAGGGTAGAAGTGCAGGTTAATGGATCCGAGGGCTCAGGAGAGGTTAGTAAAGTTTCCAGACCACATAGTAAAACAGAGTATAGAAGGTGGCAGGAATCTACCCTCAGGCAGAGCAAAAAAGGTGACAAGCATGAGACAGGGGGTGGTCAATGCAGGACTGAGGGTGTTGGACCTAAATGTGTGCAGTATATGGAACAAGATAAATGAGCTTGTTGCGCACATTGAGATTGGCCGGTACAATGTTGTGGGCATTACAGAGACGTGGCTGCAAGTGGATCAGGGCTGGGATCTAAATATCCAAGGATATGTGTTCTATCGGAAGAACAGGCAGATGGGCAAAGTGGGGGGTTGCATTGTTAGTAAGGAATGAAGTTAAATCGATAGCAAGAAGTGATATAGGATCAGAAGGGAATCTCTGTGGGTAGAGTTGAGGAATCGCAAAGGTAAAAAGACCCTGATGGGAGTTATGTACAGGCCCCCTAGCAGTCGTCAGGATGTGGGACAGAAAATAAATCAGGAGATAGAAAAGGCAATATTACAATAATCATGGGGGACTTCAATATGCAGGTGGACTGGGAAAATCAGGTAGGTAGCGGATCCCAAGAAAAGGAATTTGTGGAATGTCTAAGAGATGGTTTTTTGGAGCAGTTTGTGACAAAGCCTACTGGGAACAGGCAATTCTGGATTTGGTGATGTGTAATGAGGCAGACTTGATTAGGGAACTTAAGGTGAAGGAACCCTAAGGGAGCAGTGATCACAATATGATAGAATTTACCCTGCAGTTTCAGAGGGAGAAGCTGGAATCAGATGTAACGGTGTTACAATTAAATAAAGGTAACTACAAAGACATGAGGGAGGAGCTGGGCAGAGTTGATTGGAAGGGGAGCCTAGCAGAGAAGACAGTGGAACAGCAATGGCAGGAGTTTTGGAGAGTTATTCGGGAGGCACAACAGAAATTCATCCCAAGGAGGAGGAAACACGCTAAGGGGAGGATGAGTCATCCAAGGCTGACAAGGGAAGTCAAGGAGAGCATAAAAGCAAAAGAAAAATCAGACACAGTGGCAAGGATTAGTGGGAAGCCAGAGGATTGGGAAGCCTTTAAAAGCGAGCAGAGGACAACTAAAAAAGCAATAAGGGGGGAGAAGATGAAATATGAGTGTAATATAAAAGAAGATAGAAAGAGTTTTTTTCAATATATAAAAGCTAAAAGAGAGGCAAAAATAGACATTGGACCACTGGAAAATGAGGCTGAAGTAGTAATAATAGGAAACAAAGCAATGGCAGAGGAACTGAATAGTTACTTTGCATCCAGTCTTCATGGTGGAAGACACCAGTGGGATGCCAGAGCTCCAGGAGAGTCAGGGGCACAGGTGAGTGTAGTGGCTTTCACTAAGGAGAACGTTCTGGGGAAACTGAAAGGTCTGAAGGTGGATAAATCACCTGGACCGGATGGACTACACCCCAGGGTTCCAAAAGAGATAGCTGAGAAAATTGTGGGGGCATTGATGGTGATCTTTCAGGAATCACTGGAGGCAGGGAGGGTACCAGAGGACTGGAAATTAGCTGATGTAACACCGCTGTTTAAGAAGGGAGGGAGGCAGCAGACGTGAAATTATAGGCCGGTTAGCCTGACTTCGGTCATTGGCAAGATTTTAGAGTCCATTATTAAAGATGAGATCACAGAGTACTTGAAAGTGCATGATAAAGTAAGACTGAGTCAGCACGGCTTTGTCAAGGGGAGGTCAGGTCTGACAAATCTGTTAGAGTTCTTTGAGGAGGTAACAAGGAAGGGAGATAAAGGAGAACCAGTGGACGTGATTTATTTAGATTTCCCGAATGCCTTTGACAAGATGCTGCTTAGGATACTGTTAAATAAGTTAAGTGTCCATGGTGTTAAGGGTAAGATCCTGGCATGGATAGAGGATTGGCTGACTGGCAGAAGGCAGAGAGTGGAGATGAAGGAGTCTTTTTCAGGATGGCAGCCGGTGACTAGTGGTGTGCCTCAGGGGTCAGTGCTGGGACCACAAATTTTCACAATGTACATTAACGATTTGGAGGAAGGAACTGAAGGCACTGCTGCTAAGTTTGATGATACAAAAATATGTAGAGGGACAGGTAGTATTGAGGAAGCAGGGGGGCTGCAGAAAGACTTGGACAGGTTAGAAGAGTGGGCAAAGAAGTGGCAGATGGAATACAATGTGGAAAAGTGTGAGGTTATGCACTTTGGAAGGAGGAATGGAGGCATAGACTATTTTCTAAATGGGGAAATGCTTAGGGAATCAGAAACACAAAGGCACTTGGGAGTCATTGTTCAAGATTCTCTTAAGGTTAACGTGCAGGATCAGTCGGCAGTTAGGAAGGCAAATGCAATGTTAGCATTCATGTCGACAGGGCTAGAATACAAGAGCAGGGATGTACTTCTGAGGCTGTATAAGGCTCAGGTCAGACCCCATTTGGCGTATTGTGAGCAGTTTTGGGCCCCATATCTAAGGAAGGATGTGCTGGCCTTGGAAAGGGTCCAGAGGAAGTTCACAAGAATGATCCCTGGAATGAAGAGCTTGTCATATGAGGAACGGTTGAGGAGTCTGGATCTGTACTCGTTGGAGTTTAGAAGGATGAGGGGGGATCTTATTGAAACTTACAGGATACTGCGAGGCCTGGATAGAGTGGACATGGAGAGGACTTTTCCACTAGTAGGAAAAACTAGAACCAGAGAGCACAACCTCAGGCTAAAGGGACAATCCTTTAAAACAGAGATGAAGAGGAATTTCTTCAGCCAGAGAGTGGTGAATCTGTGGAACTCTTTGCCGCAGAAGGCTGTGGAGGCCAGGTCATTGAGTGTCTTTGAGGCAGAGATAGATAGATTCTTGATTAATAAAGGGGTCAGGAGTTATGGGGAAAAGGCAGGAGAATGGGTATGAGAAAAATACCAGCCATGATTGAATGGCGGAGCAGACGTGATGGACCGAGTGGCCTAATTCTGCTCCTATGTCCTATGGCTGATCTCTCCCTGGTCTCAAATCCACCTCCCCACCCGTTCCCCATTTCCCCTTATCCCTTTTTTAAAAATTAGAAATATATCTATCTCCTTCTTGAAACTATTTAATGATTCAGACTCCAACGTGCTATGGGGCAGGGAGTTCCACAAATTCATCACCCTCTGCGAGTAGTTCCTCCTCATCTCAGTTTTAAATCTATCGCCTCTCAACCTACACTTGTGACCTCTTGTTCTAGATTGCCCCATAAGAGGAAACATTTGGTCTACATTTACTTTATCAATTCCTTTTAAAATGTTATATCCCCCGATCAAATCCCCTCTCATCCTTCTAAACTCCAGTGAGTATAAGCCAAAACTGTTTAACCTCTCCTCTTCAACCCCGGAATCAATCTGGCGAACCTCCTCTGAACTGCCTCCAATGCCCCCACATCCTTCCTCAAATAAGGAGACCAAAACCGGACACAATACTCCAGATGTGGTCTCACCAACACCCGATACAATTTCAACAACACTTCTCTACTTTTATACTCCAGTCCTTTTGCAATAAATGCCAACATCCTATTTGCCTTTTTTATTACATGCTGCATCTGCAAACCAACGTTCTGCGATTCATGAACACAGACACCCAGATCCCTCTGCCCGGACACATTTTGAATCTGCTTTCCATTTAGGTAATAATTTGTCTTTCTATTTTATTTCTGCCAAACCACTTATCCACATTAAACTCCAGCTGCCAAATTTTGGCCCATTCTCCTAGCCTATATCCATCTGTAAAATCTTTATATCCTCTTCACTGACTGCTTTCCCACCTATTTTAGTGTCATCTGAAAATTTTGCTATGTTACACTGTGTCCCTGCTTGCAGATCATTTATATAGATTGTAAAGAGTTGAGGTCTGAGGACTGACCCCTGCGTCACCCCGCTAGTTACATTTCGCCAGCCAGAGGAGGACCCATTTATCCTGACCCTCTGCTTTCTGTCAGTCAGCCAATCCTCAATCCAACCCAGTACTCTACCCCCAAATCCCCTGTGACCTCACCTTCTGGATCAGTCTTTTCAGCGGCACTTGTCAAACTCCTTCTGGAACTCTAGGTATACCACATCCACAGGTTCCCCACTATCCACTTTGCTGATTATGTCCTCAAAGAACTCGAGCAAGTTTGTCAAGCATGACTTTCCCTTCATAAAACCGTGCTGACAATGGTGGATTGAGCTTTGTCTTTCCAAATACTCATTAATGATTGATTCCAGCAACTTCCCCACCACAGAGGTCAAGCTAACCGGCCTATAGTTTCCTATAGGGGGCATGGCTTTAAATTGAGGGGGGATAGTTATAGAACCGATGTCAGGGGTAGGTTCTTTACCCAGAGGGTGGTGAGGGATTGGAATGCCCTGCCAGCATCAGTAGTAAATGCGCCTAGTTTGGGGGCGTTTAAGAGATCCGTAGATAGGTTCATGGACGAAAAGAAATTGGTTTAGGTTGGAGGGTCACAGTTTTTTTTTAACTGGTCGGTGCAACATCGTGGGCCGAAGGGCCTGTTCTGCGCTGTAATGTTCTATGTTCTATGTACTTTTTGCCTCTCTCCCTTTTTGAATACAGGGTGTCACACTAGCAGGTTTCCAATCCACCGGGATCTTACCAGAATCCAAGGAATTTTGGAATATCACAACCAATCCATCCACTATCTCTGCTGCCACCTCCTTTAATACCCCAGGGGGCAAGGCCATCAGGTCCTGGAATCTTATCTACCTTTAAACCCATTAGTTTATTCAATGCCTTCTCCCCAGTGATGGTTATTGCACCGAGTTCCTCTGCATTAACTACAGTTTTTGGAAAATTTTTATTATCCTCTACTGTGAAGACAGAGGCAAAATATTGGTTTAGTTCCTCCGCCATCTCTGTGTTCCCCATTAATACCTCACCAGTATCGCCCTCTAAAGGGCCATCATTTACTTTAGCTATTCTCTTACTCTTTATATACTTATAGAAGCTTTTGGTATCTGTGTTTATGTTTTCTGCTAGTTTCCTTTCGTAGTTCATCTTAGATCTTTTGATTCTATTTTTAGTAGCCTTTTGCTGAACCTTAACATTCTCCCAATCCTCCAGCTTGCCACGAGCTTTTGCAGTTTGGCACACTCTAGCTTTTGCCTTTGTGTCCTCTTTCACTTCCTTGTCTCGCCATGGAACGGTTTCCTTCCTTTTACAATTCCTCTTCCTCTCAGGAAGATACTTTAATTGAGAGATATTCAATATCTCCCTGAACATCCAACATTGTTCCTCAACTGCCCTGCCCTCAATTATTTGTTCCCAGTTTACTTGGGCCAACTCTTTCCTCAGGCCTGTATAATTACCTCTGCCCAACACTGAAACTCTAGTATGGTCCTCTGTCTTCTCTCGCTCAATCTGAATCTGAAACTCGAGCATACTGTGATCACTCTTTCCAAAAGAATCTTTAACAAAAAGACTATTTATCAACCCTTCTTCATTACATAATACTAAATCTAAAATAGCCTGCTCCCTGGTTGGTTCTGTAACATATTGCTCTAAGAAACAGTCCCTCATACACTTTCTGAAATCTCCCTCAAGGCTGCCTTCGCAATGTGATTGGTCCAATCAATGTGCATGTTAAAATCACCCATGATTACCGTATGCCCATCTCACAAGCCCTCATTATTTCTTGGTTTATACTGTGCCCCACTCTGGCAGTGTTGCTCTGGGGCTGTAAATTACGCTGACCAAGATGTTACTTCCTTTGTTTTTTATTTCCACCCAGATCAATTTAACATGTTGGTCCTTAGTGTCAGTTTCATTTCTTAATACAGCCTTGATGTCATCTTTAACCAATAAAGCAACTCCACCTCCTGTTCCATCCAGCCTATCCTTCTGGAATACTGAGTCCCCTTGGACATTCAACTCCCGATCCTCCTGTAACCACGTTTCAATCATCCCCAGCAAATCATACTCATTTGTCTCGACTTGTGCCGCCAACTCATTGACCTTATTCCGCATACTGCGTGCATTTAGGTACAGGGTTTTTAAATATGTCCCACTGGTTTGTCTTCCCCTTGCAGAATTTTCTTGTGCACTACACTTTTCACACATTTTGATCTCCTTTACTAATCTGTGATGGTCGTTAGACTGGCCCTGGCTATTCATCCTATTAACCTCTAAGTTCTCTTTACATACTAACCTGATGCTTTGGTTCCCATTAAACATTTTACTTCTTGTAGTTTTGCCCTTCCCTTGATTGTGAACTTTTTGATTTTCCACCCCCGAGGGCAGTGGATACGCCATCATTGAATATATTTAAGGCTGGGACAAACAGATCTTTGGTGCCTCAGGAAGTTAAGGGATGTGGGGAGTGGGTCGGAAAAAGGAGTTGAAACCCAAGATCAGCCATGATCGTATTGAATGATAGGGCAGGCTCAATGGGCCGAATGGTCTACTATTTTATGTATTCTTGTCGAGCTAGGTTTAAGATGTGAACAATCCTATTGTGTTGGTTCTCCAACCCCATCAAGGTGGTCTCTGTTACTGTACTGTGCCCATTCCAAATCACTCACTCTCCATATCTCTAAACGATGGTAGCCTCAAGTCTCTTTCTCCTCTTCTTCCAAACCTGCAGAATTTTGCCAGCATTATTCATGTTCCATGCATTCTTTGCCTCTTCTGCTGATCCCCTGGAATTCCTAACAGTGGAATTCAATTGGATTTGTAACTATTGGCTGCTGGAAGAGCACCAGCTGTATTTTAAATCACAGGTGAAGAGGCCCAGAAATGCCCAATTCCTGCAAAAATAACTCCTGTCAGAATTGCAATCCCCAACTGTCATCCAGGAATTACTCCAGCCTGCTGCAGTGGGTAATAGAGCACTCTGTCAATTCCCAGGATAGGTTAGTTCATCCCCTGAGCATGACTAACACAGGCAGAAGGGGCAGGATCTGTTACCGGGTTTTTGGGGAGTGCAGGAATTTTATCAGTCAGCTATTCTATTACTGATCCCAAATCTAGCTCAAATTCATAACATCAGACAGACAGGATGAGTTTACAGAATTGTGAGACTGAGAAACAGAAAAGGGGAGATTGTAAAATAGCTCTAACCTGTCAGGCTTTTCATCCGAAGCTCTCGGAGCCCAGTACCACTGGGGTTAAAATTAGACAAGACAGCCAGTGCAAACTGATCCTTGTACAACTGGCTTCCTCTTATGATGCGGAGATTTTCTAGAGGAACGTAGTCTACTTCATTGTGTGCTATTAAAACATAACCTTGGACCTCCTGAATATTCTGCACAAAAAAAAACAAGATCCATAAATCCCAAACTTGGAATTTCTAAGAAGTAGAGAGTTCATCAACAGACAAGTCCTCTGACCCTTCAGTCAGTTTACAGACAGTTACTGATCAAGAGAGCGGGGAAGGCCAGATTCTACCCCTGTTCTGCACAGACCTCAGCCAAGGCTCCTGAGTAGGATTCTGTGCTTTCCATTGATTGTTGCCCTGAGCCGGGATCTGAAACCCAGGCATCCACCAAACAAGAGCCCAGTTGGTTATGTTGGTCATCGCCTAGGGATGACTGGCACCAAGCCCTGGAGAGAAAAGCCTCCACCGGAGTGGAACCCAGCACCCACCAGGAGCAGAGGGAATGAACCATCCTCCTCTCTCATTCTGTGCTGCACTTGCTGTGCTCAGTGAGTCCACGAGATGGATTGTACAAATTGTCGCAGAGCCCTGGATCCCACAGGCGGAGGCAAATAAATCAGCTCCTACCAAGACTGTGTCTGGGCAGCAAAGCTATCATGCCCCACAGTTCCAATAGTGAAACTCAAGCTGTGGAATGTTGGGAGATCCCAAAGGGGGACCAGCCGCTCACATCACCCGGTGAGTTGGGGAAAATTAAACCAGTTTTCACAAAGGTGAATCTTGTGCATGTTGACTTACCTGCAAGAAGGATAGGTTGCGGTTCCCTGTAAGGTGGGTGATCTCGAGGTTGCCCTGCACCTCACGGCAGTTCTCGTACTGCTTGCGCAACGTGTAGTAATGGTTCTCCAAACTGAACGACAACTCCAGTTTCATGTCCGTCCCAGGACAAACTGAGGAAATTAGGAACAGAAGACAGGTGTGAATTGCAGTTCAAAACACCCCACACCCCTCAACTGTAACACTCTGATATACCCCACACCCCTCACTGTAACACTCTGATATATCCCACACCCCTCACTGTAACACTCTGATATACCCCACACCCCTCACTGTAACACTCTGATATACCACACACCCCTCACTGTAACACTCTGATATACCCCACACCCCTCACTGTAACACTGATATACCCCACACTGTAACACTCTGATATACCCCACACCCCTCACTGTAACACTGATATACCCCACACTGTAACACTCTGATATACCCCACACCCCTCACTGTAACACTGATATACCCCACACCCCTCACTGTAACACTCTGATATACCCCACACCCCTCACTGTAACACTGATATATCCCACACCCCTCACTGTAACACTGATATACCCCTCACTGTAACACTCTGATATATCCCACACCCGTCACTGTAACACTGATATACCCAACACCCCTCACTGTAACACTGATATACCACCCAATGCCCCTCACTGTAACACTCTGATATACCCCACACCCCTCACTGTAACACTGATATATCCCACACCCCTCACTGTAACACTGATATACCCCTCACTGTAACACTCTGATATACCCCACACCCGTCACTGTAACACTGATATACCCAACACCCCTCACTGTAACACTGATATACCCAATGCCCCTCACTGTAACACTCTGATATACCCCACACCCCTCACTGTAACACTGATATACCCCACACCCCACACTGTAACACTGATATATCCAACATCCCTCACTGTAACACTGATATATCCAACACCCCTCACTGTAATACTCTGATATATCCCACACCCCCCACTGTAACACTGATATATCCAACACCCCTCACTGTAACACTGATATATCCCAAACCCCTCACTGTAACACTGATATATCCCACACCCCTTTCTGTAAAACTGATATACCCCACACCCCTCACTGTAACACTCTTGATATACCCCACACCCCTCACTGTAACACACTGATATACCCCACACCCCTCACTGTAACACTCTGATATGCCCAAAACCCCTCAGTGACACTCTGATGCTTTCATCCTCAGAGATCATTGGATTTGACGCTCTCATTATGAACATTCACAAGTTACCGGTCTAAACAGGTTCCCACCAAAGCCTTGAATTTAACATGAACTTGAGCACCAGTGAGAAGCCTGCTCACTTACCCTGAGAGAAGGAGAGCTGACCTAAGCCGAGGAGTCCACATAGAAGTGTCAGGAGAGGGACAGCATCAGCCAAGGGAGCTATAGTCTGAACAAACATTGGGAAGCCGTGAAGGGGGGCAGTGAGCGTAGAGCCTGAAGCAGTGAAACTGGTTTCCTCCTCTCTAGATCTTTCTGCTATTTCTGGTGGATTCAATCACAACTCAATCTGGGGCAGAAGCACCCGGACCATTCGTGGATTATCCGGGACAGCACTTCCTTTACATGGAGAGAGAGAGGGGGGAAGCTCACCGAGTCTCCTTCCGCTAAGCTGTCATTGATACCTGACACTCACTCACATCCTATAATTACATAACATCTGTTTAAAGAATGAGCATGTTCTGGAACATTAGCTGTCCAAAGGCCAAGGCAACTCCACAGTGAGACTGTGAGGAGAGCCCAGGCCTCTACACGGGACTGCAGGGGGGTGGAAGGGGGAATGGGTAAGATCATGGAGGGGCCTCACTGAGGGTGACCAATGATTTAAGCACGACAGCAGTGAGGACCTGCAGAGGATGGAGCAGGGGGGGGGAGAACAGAGGAGATGGGGTGAGGCAATAGGAGAGGTAGATGGGGCTACATGGGTCAAAATGAGCGGTATTTACATCCAATTAAACATAACAATCACAAGGTCACATGAAAGGAAATAGGGAACTCCAGTGTTTCACTGCAGGAATTGTGGAATCAATTTAAAGGGCATTGCTCATTCCCTGGCCTGGATATAACACACTGCCCCAGATGCTGATGGAAACCTTGTACCTCAGTTCGTCCTGGGACAGCCAGCCAACAATACTACACAGCTTAAAATATAACTCCAATTGCTTTTCCTGTGGCTTCCTGTTTGTCTGATTCAGGTGACACATGGTGCCCTGAAAATATCACGTACCATCCTGGTGACCCAATTAGGTGTCACTCACTGTGTAACTGCACAGAGTCACTGTTTATTCAGAGTAAGGGTCATTCACTGCGTAACTGTACAGAGTCACTGTTTATTCAGGATAAGGATCACTCACTGTGTAACTGTACAGAGTCACTGTTTATTCAGAGTAAGGGTCATTCACTGCGTAACTGTACAGAGTCACTGTTTATTCAGGATAAGGATCACTCACTGTGTAACTGCACAGAGTCACTGTTTATTCAGAGTAAGGGTCATTCACTGCGTAACTGTACAGAGTCACTGTTTATTCAATAGGCAGTATCGCGATATAAAATAACTAATTTGACACATTAAATATCTGCCACTCCAACATAAAGATGCTGATGGACATTTAATACAAATGTTGAGGAGTTTGTGTCAGGATGAGATCTGGAGTTAATAACATCTCCACTCCGACAATCCAGATTGGGAGTGGCCCTAAACAGACAGGTTTGGGGAGACTAGGGGTTAATTCAATACCATGGGAATTTGCCCCTTCCCCTAGAAACAGTTTCCTTTCTCCAAGTTGGGAGACTTGGTAACAGCTGTGACCATCAGTTTGAATCCAACAGGTGCCAAGCACATTCCCGAGCCTGGGATCAGAGCCACTTGAAATCCAGGATCTAAATCCAGGGTTTGTAAAAGTCATCAGCAAACATGTCCTACTCACGTGAGACTGTTTCAAACAGCGGAACAATTCATTACAGCCGGTGTTTCACACCAGTCAGACCAGCTGGGTGGCACCGAGCCTGGGGGAGGGAATGCGACTAAGCCCTGAGGGCAAGAGGGGTTAAGGGGACTGAACCCCGCGGGGGGAACAAGGAGGTTACAGACATGGTGTCGGGTCAATGCTGATTTGGATTGCAGTCTGCCCACTATAGGCCTCAGCATCTTGGCTGATGTGGTGTTGAGCTGAGTACATTCACCAGCTCGTGTCTGTGCCCCTGGACTCCAGCTCAGAAACAGCACAGCTCAGCTCACACAAGGCTTGACGAAAATGTGAGGAATGTGCTAAAAAAGGGAGATTTCTGCCAAGGTCAGTGGGGCAAAGTGGATCACCAACACCACTAGCTCTGCAGCCTTCGAAAATTGGCCTGAAAACAGGTAAATTATTGTTCAACAGCACCCCCACTAAAGTGTGGGCCTGGTTACCATGGTGACAACGCCTGCTTCCATGGTGAATTAACAGTGAGCATCGAGCGAGGGAATGGAGCACAGCAGCTGCTAGAGATTTCACCCAGCTATTCATATCACCTTTTCCCTGAAAATACCTTCCCCTCTCCGAGAATATTCTAACCCAGCCCTCATTCTGCAAGAATTCCTCACCCAACCTCCGCTTCCTGAAAACACTGCCTCCACCCCGCAAAGAAAAACAACCACCTCTCCCTCAAACATATCACCTCTTCCTCAAATTATCCACTACCTGGAAATAGCCCAGCCAACAAGCACTCCAACAAGCTGCTCTTGAGACACTGGCTAGATTCTGGCTGGACAAATGGCCAATCACTGCCACCTATAGTCCAATTTTGATTTCACATTTTCAGCCCCTGCAGTGTTTCACTTTTTGACATTTCAAGCAGTGGAAACAGATTCAAAAATATACTTTTAAAACAGAATTGGATAAATACATGAATGGCCTCCTTTGGTGCAGAATTCTACAATCCCTTGAATCTATAAACCCTCTGCAAGCACTGCCCCAAGACAACTTCTTCCTCCCTCCTGTAAGGGTCATTAGGTACTGCTTTTATGAAAAACATTTTTCTGCTTTTTCCCCCCAGTCTCAGTGTGATTGAAATTTGATGATATGACCAAGAGTGATAGAGCGGCTTTAACAGAGTAAAAACATTCCAAGAAGTTTTGTCAAACCAAAATCTGGGAGACTGGCTCAGAGAGGACTGGACCAGTCAAATCTAGAGGTAATAAACCTCAAGTTTAGCACATTTGGTAGATGGAATTTAATGTGGATAAATGCGAGGTTATCCATTTTGGGGTTGGAGGAATAAAAAGACAACTAATTATTTAAATAGAGAGAAACTTCAAAATGATTCAGTGCAAGGGATCTGGGTGTCCTTAAGCATGAAGCGCAGAAAGTTTGTGAAGGACTAGCAGACAATAATAGAATTTTGGCATTCATTGCCAA
Organism: Mustelus asterias; assembly: GCF_964213995.1. NCBI lineage: Eukaryota > Metazoa > Chordata > Chondrichthyes > Carcharhiniformes > Triakidae > Mustelus > Mustelus asterias. The sequence goes on along the minus strand of NW_027591500.1, from coordinate 17,405 downwards.
TGGAATAGAATATAAAAGTAGGAAAATGCTGCTGCAACTGTGTAAGGCATGGGTGAGGCCACATCTGGAGTACTGCACATAGTTTAGTCACTTTACTTAAGGGAGGATGTAAACGCATTAGAGGCAGTTCACAGAAGTTTCACTAGATTGATTCCAGAGATGAATGACTTGTCTTATGACTCGAGATTGAGCAGTTTAGGCCGATACTCACCAGAGTTTAGAAGAATGAGAGGAGATCCAAAAAAAGCCCTGGAGAAGTGCAAGGTTGAAAGGGTAAAGAGAGCACCAATCTCCAGGCGAAGGAAGATTGTGCATCTTACCAACTGCAAAAGCTGAAGATTGCAGTGGAAAAGTGGCCCTGATCACCATGGCTTAACACGTCACTGAAATTTCTCAATGTTTTGTGTCCCAACATCTTAACGATGAGGCAGAAAATAAAAGAAAAGGCAGCGAATCCTGCTCTCCGGATCCCACTATCTCATGGGATGTTCTGCCTCATGCTGCCCAAAGGTCTGCTACTGGATAATCAGCCTGTTCAGTCACACGAAGACCCATGGCAGAAAGCTCTGACCCTGAGCAGGGGCCATCCTCAAATCCAGGGACAGCTGATGATTTCACTTGTGTACTACAAGCAAGAATCCGCATTTTAAACCATTGATAGGTTGGGTCTGAGTTTCAGGTTTCCAACAACTTGCAGCAATATAGCTTTAAAGTAGGGAACTCTCCCACAGTACAAAGAACAAAGAACAGTACAGCACAGGAAACAGGCCCTTCGGCCCTCCAAGCCTGTGCCGCTCATTGGTCCAACTAGACCATTCGTTTGTATCCCTCCATTCCCAGACTGCTCATGTGACTATCCAGGTAAGTCTTAAACGATGCCAGCGTGTCTGCCTCCAACACCCTACTTGGCAGCGCATTCCAGGCCCCCACCACTCTGTGTAAAAAACATCCCTCTAATACCCGAGTTATACCTCGCCCCTCTCACCTTGAGCCCGTGACCCCTCGTGATCGTCATCTCCGACCTGGGAAAAAGCTTCCCACTGTTCACCCTATCTATACCCTTCATAATTTTGTACACCTCCATTAGGTCTCCCCTCATTCTCCGTCTTTCCAGGGAGAACAAGCCCAGTTTACCCAATCTCTCCTCATAGCCAAGACCCTCCACACCAGGCAACATCCTGGTAAACCTTCTCTGCACTCTCTCTAAAGCCTCCACGTCCTTCTGGTAGTGCGGTGACCAGAGCTGGACGCAGTACTCCAAATGTGGCCTAGCCAGTGTTCTATACAGCTGCATCATCAGACTCCAGCTTTTATATTCTATACCCCGTCCTATAAAGGCAAGCATACCATATGCCTTCTTCGCCACCTTCTCCACCTGTGCTGCCACCTTCAAGGATTTGTGGACTTGCACACCTAGGTCCCTCTGTGTTTCTATACTCTTGATGGCTCTGCCATTTATTGTATAACTCCCCCCTACATTAGTTCTTCCAAAATGTATCACTTCGCATTTATCTGGATTAAATTCCATCTGCCATTTCTCTGCCCAATTTTCCAGCCTGTCTATATCCTGCTGTATTGTCCGACAATGTTCATCGCTATCCGCAAGTCCAGCCATCTTCGTGTCATCCGCAAACTTGCTGATAACACCAGTTACACCTTCTTCCAAATCATTTATATATATCACAAATAGCAGAGGTCCCAGTACAGAGCCCTGCGGAACACCACTGGTCACAGACCTCCAGCCGGAAAAAGAACCTTCAACTGTTACCCTCTGTCTCCTGTGGCCAAGCCAGTTTTCTACCCATCTAGCCACATCTCCTTGTATTCCATGAGCCTTAACCTTCTTAACCAACCTGCCATGAGGGCCTTTGTCAAATGCCTTACTGAAATCCATATAGACGACATCCACGGCCCTTCCTTCATCAACCGTTTTTGTCACTTCCTCAAAAAACTCCACCAAATTTGTAAGACACGACCTCCCTCTTACAAAACCATGCTGCCTGTCACTAATGAGATTATTCCGTTCTAAATGCGCATACATCCTGTTTCTAAGAATGCTCTCCAACAATTCCCTACCACGAATGTCAAGCTCACTGGCCTATAATTGTCCGGGTTATCCCTGCTACCCTTCTTAAATAACGGTACCACATTCGCTATCCTCCAATCCTCAGGGACCTCACCTGTGTCCAATGAAGAGACAAAGATTTCCGTCAGAGGCCCAGCAATTACATCTCTTGTCTCCCTGAGCAGTCTAGGATAGATGCCATCAGGCCCTGGGGATTTGTCAGTTTTAATGTTACCTAAAAAACCTAACACTTCCTCCCTTGTAATGGAGATTCTCTCTAACGGGTCAACACCTCCCTCTGAGACACTCCCAGTCAACAAGTCCCTCTCCTTTGTGAATACCGATGCAAAGTATTCATTTAGGATCTCCCCTATTCCCTTGGGTTCTAAGCAGTATAGCATGCAGCCTGAAGGATCAATCCGCAGGAAACTGCTGTTCCTTATACTATAACTGGGTTGGAAACAGAGAGCAGAACAAGATCATTTGGCCCATCAAATCTGCACTGACTCTCTGACAGAGCATCTTACCCAGGTCCAACCCCCCCCCAACCCCCCCCCCCATCCCCATAACCCTGTGCATTTACCCCACTAATCCCCCCAACCTACACATCTTGGACACTAAGGGGCAATTTAACATGGCCAATCCACCTAACCGGCACATTTTTGGACTATGGGAGGAGACCAGAGGAAACCCACTCAAACACGGGAGAACGTGCAAACAGTTATCCAAGGCCGGAATCAAACCTGGGTCCCTGGTGCTGTGAGGCAGCAGTGCTAACCATTGTGCCCCCATGCCACCCCATAACACCCATCCCATAACATTTGAATCCATGCAAATGCAGAAAGCACACCTTTGTGCTCCCACATTCTCAATCTTGAAACCCAAATATACTCATAAACCAAAACCTCAGAGCTTTATTGATTGGAGTTTAAACTCTCAGTCCTGCAGCCACATTTGCTCTAGTTTTGTTTTCAGTTAATAGACCACTGCAGAGGTTTCCAAGAACTACCTAGGTGGGCATGTCAGTAAAGTTCACATTCCAAGCACCAGGACTGTTTTGATCCAGAGCTGTGCAAAAACAGCAACAACAACCAACCAGTCTCTGCACTGTACACAATGAGTGGCCAATATGTTAGGTGCATGCCTGCTTTTGGAAGGTGAGAGAAGCACAGGTGGAGGTTGGACTGTTCAGGGAGTGGCTCCTGTAACCGCAGGCACTTTTGGCTAAAGTTGCAGAGGAATCTAAGACGTCACTTGTTTCGATGAATAGGAGGGATTGTTTTTCTCTTCCCGAAACTTGCCAAATAAAAATCACCAGGAGAGAATGAATGAGACAGACGTATCTGTGATGCAATAAACCTGGGAGGAAGACAGCCAGGGTCAGACATTTGATTTAAATTCTTTTTACACTAAATTTCAAATTTGCCAGAGATTTCAGTAGGATCAATATCAGCTTCACCAAGCACAGGCACTCCTTGCAACCCCTCCAACTAGCCCAATTAACACAGTGGAAATTGATGCAGCCCTCCCTCTGCCCAACCTTTCACCTCTCCACCTCAGTACTTCTGACTCTGGGGGCTATTGAATCTTGCCTGAAAAAGCCATTACAGAGAGAACTTTAATCCAGAAAGTGTGGGACCATTAACCTGGGGCAGAGGCACATGGGCAGGGGGACTGTTAACCCAGGTATGCATGGGCAGGGGTAGCACATACTTCACTAGCTGTGCTGATCTATTCAATAACCTGTGGATTGAGGGCAGAAAGCCCACAGAGACAAGAGGAAGCTTAGACAAGGTAAACTGAGCAATAAGATCATTTGCGATGTTATCAGGAGGACATTGAACAATTCAAGTGATATTCTGGGAAAAGAATAATTGGAGACTTTGTTCCTGGTGAGTTCAAAGTGCAAAGTTCCCATGAATCAAGGACTAATCTCTCGAGCCGCCCTTTAGTAAAACAGTGAGATGTAAACAAAACTCTGGCTCCAGGCACAGTACACCATGTAACTCTGACACAAGGATTGTGCCTTTCAGACAGTCACGCTGTGAGCATCAATTGCTCAAGGTGCTCCAAGGAAATAGAGAAACAGGATTAACTCGTCTGACAGACTTCAGGCTAAACACAACACCAACTATAACACAAACAGGCTGCTCACATAGCTTCACAGAACAACAAGTTCATTAAAAACTGGCTCAACCAGAAGATTTAATGAATGTGCATGGGGCTTTTGATACTGCCCTCTGAGAGCTGGCAAACTTCAGGAACAGCAGAACCTGGTGTCTGCTTCATAGAGTTCATCCAGGCTGAAAACAAGGACAAAGGCTGTTCTCCGTCTATGTATCCCAAGGATTATGACTGAGAGCTCGATGACATTTCCATATTCTCTCCTGTGTTTCACAACAACACTGACAACTTGCTGAACCCTAACCTGCCCTATCCCTGTTCTCTGGGCTTCACACTGCAAACCAATCACACTTAGTCCCATGGTCAAACAGAGTAGGAACAGCTCCCACACCCTGAGCTGCATAGGCACACATCTTCATCCAAAATAAAATACTACATTTAAATATTATTCATGCGTTTCATCTGGAAAATGTCTGCAAGTTTATTAATCACATGGAGAACCAATACTGAGCTCAAAACTGCCCAAGCACATAGCAGGTCACAGGTTAGGAACCAGCAGACCCTGGCCAAATTCTTCCCACCCTCATACCCCCTTATCACAACGATCCACAGCCCCATCACTGTCCGAAAAGAGATTATGTAATGTAACAGATGTTCTGAGAGAAACATGTTTTGGTGAGGAGCTGAAGGAAATCAGCATTGGTAGAGAAACGGTTTTGGGGAAATTGATGGGATTGAAGGTGGATAAATCTCCAGATCCTGATAATCTTCATCCCACAGTACTTAAGGAAGTGGCCCTTGAAATAGTAGATCCATTGGTGGTTATTTTCCAAAATTCTTTGGACTCTGGAATAGTTCCTACAGATTGGAGGGTAGCTAAATGTAAGCCCACTATTCAAAAAGGAAGACAAGAGAAAAAACTGGGAACTATAGGCCAGTGAGCCTAACGTCAGTACTGGGGAAGTTGCTAGGATCTTTTATCAAAGATTTCATAACTCAGCATTTGGAAGACAGTGGTATAATCAGACAAAATCAGCATGGATTTACAAAAGGGAAATCATGCTTGACGAATCTATTGGAATTTTTTTGAGGATGTAACTAGTAGAGTTGAGCGAGGAGAACCAGTGGATGTGGTTTATTGAGACTTTCAGAAGGCTTTCAACAAGGTCTCACATAACTAGAAACTATCATTATCACGAAAGAGGTAGTGTTGGGCAAGTGAATGGGGCTAAAGGTAGACAAGTCTCCTGGTCCTGATGGAATGCATCCCAGGGTACTAAAAGAGATGGTGAGAGAAATAGAAAATGCACTAGTGGTAATTTACCAAAATTCGCTGGACTCTGGGATGGTTCCCGCAGATTGGAAAACAGCAAATGTGACGCCACTGTTTAAAAAAGGAGATAGACAAAAGACAGGTAACTATAGGCCGGTTAGCTTAACTTCTGTAGTAGGGAAAATGCTTGAATCTAACATCAAGGAAGAAATAGCGAGACATCTGGATATAAATTGTCCCATTGGTAAGACGCAGCATGGGTTCATGAAGGGCAGGTCATGTTTGACTAATTTGGTGGAATTCTTTGAGAACATTACATGTGCAGTGGACAATGGGGAACCTGTGGATGTGGTGTATCTGGATTTCCAGAAGGCACGTGACAAGGTGCCGCACCAAAGACTGCTCCATAAGATAAAGGTGCACAGTGTTACGGGTAATGTATTAGCATGGGTAGGGGTTTGGTTAACTCACAGAAAGCAAAGAGTGGGGGTAAATGGGTGTTTTTCTGGTTGGTGATCAGTGACTAGTGGTGTGCCTCAGGGATCAGTGTTGGGACCGCAATTGTTTACGATTTACATAGATGATTTGGAGTTGGGGACCAAGTGTAGTGTGTCAAAATTCGCAGATGACACTAAGATGAGTGGTAGAACAAAGTGTGCAGAGGATGCTGAAAGTCTGCAAAGGGATATAGATAATCTGAGTGAGTGGGCGAGGGTCTGGCAGATGGAGTACAACGTTGGTAAATGTGAGGTCATCCATTTTGGTAGGAATAACAGCAAAATTGACTATTATTTAAATGGTAAAAAATTACAGCATGCTGCTGTGCAGAGGGACCTGGGTGTCCTTGTGCAGGAATCTCAAGGAGTTGGTTTGCAGGTGCAGCAGGTAATTAAGAAGGCAAATGGAATTTTGTCCTTCATTGCTAGAGGGATGGAGTTTAAAAACACCGAGATTATGTTGCAGCTGTATAAGGTGCTGGTGAGGCCACACCTGGAGTACTATGTACAATTTTGGTCTCCTTACTTGAGAAAGGATATACTGGCACTGGAGGGGGTGCAGAGGAGATTCACTACGTTGATTCCGGAGTTGAGAGGGTTGGCTGATGAGGAGAGACTGAGTAGACTGGGGCTATACTCATTGGAATTCAGAAGAATGAGGGGAGATCTTATAGAAACATATAGGATTATGAAGGGAATAGATAAGATAGAAGCAGGGAAGTTGTTTCCACTAGCGGGTGAAACTAGAACTAGGGGTCACAGCCTCAAAATAAGGGGAAGCAGATTTAGGACTGAATTGAGGAGGAACTTCTTCACACAAAGGGTTGTGAATCTGTGGAATTCCCTGGCCAGTGATGCAGTTGAGGCTACCTCATTGAGTGTTTTTAAGGCAAGGATAGATAAATTTTTCAACAGTAAAGCACTGTGTCCGTCTCTGTGGCTCGGGAGGTTAAGGGGCAGAGCGGGAGGGCAATAGTTATTGGGGACTCGTTAGTTAGAGGGATAGATAGGAGGTTCTGTGGCAGCAAAAGAGACTCACGGATGGTATGTTGCCTACCGGATGCCAAGGTCCGTGACATCTCAGACCGTGTTTTCCGGATTCTGAAGGGGGAGGGGAAACAGTCACAAGTCGTGGTACACATTGGTACCAACGGCATAGGTAAGAGAAGGGACGGGGATTTAAAGCAGGAATTTCTGGAGCTGGGCTGGAAGCTGAGAGCCAAGACAAAACATGTGGTCATCTCTGGTATGTTGCCGGTGCCACGTGATAGCGAGTTGAGGAACAGGGAGAGAGTGCAGTTAAACACGTGGTTGCAGGGATGGTGTAGGAGGGAGGGTTTCAGATACGTGGATAATTGGAACACATTCTGGGGAAGGTGGGACCTGTACAAACAGGATGGGGTGCACCTGAACCAGAGGGGCACCAATATCCTGGGAGGGAAATTTGATACGGCTCTTCAGGGGGGTTTAAACTAATTTGTCAGGGGAGTGGGAAAAGGAGTTGTAGTCCAGAAGTCAGTGAGGGTGGTGAGGTATTGGGGAAGGTATCAGGTTCAAGGGTGGGTACCGGTAGACAGGAAGGTGGGTTGAAGTGTGTCTACTTCAATGCAAGGAGCATCCGGAACAAGGTAGATGAACTTGGGGTGTGGATTGGTACTTGGGACTACGATGTTGTGGCCATTACGGAGACGTGGGTAGAACAAGGACAGGAATGGTTGTTGGACATTCCAGGGTATAGATGTTTCAGTAAGTGTAGGGAAGCAGGTAAAAGAGGTGGAGGAGTGGCATTGTTAATCAAGGGTAGTTTAACGGCTGCGGAAAGGCACTTCGAGGGGGATCTGCACACTGAGGTAATATGGGCTGAGATTAGAAATAGGAAAGGAGCGGTCACGTTGTTAGTTTACTATAGGCCCCCAAATAGTAATAGAGATGTGGAGGAAGAAATTGCTAAGCAGATTATGGATATGTGTGGGGGTCACAGGGTAGTTGTCATGGGGGACTTTAACTTTCCAAATATTGATTGGAACCTTTGTAGGTCAAATCGTTCGGATGGGGCAGTTTTTGTGCAGTGTGTGCAGGAGGGTTTCCTGACACAATTTGTGGAAAGGCCGACAAGAGGTGAGGCCACATTGGATTTGGTACTGGGAAATGAACCGGGCCAAGTGTTAGATTTGATTGTGGGAGAGCACTTTGGAGATAGTGACCACAATTCGGTGTCTTTTGTTATTGCAATGGAGAGGGATAGGGCCGTACGGCAGGGCAAGGTTTACAATTGGGGGAGAGGTAATTATGATGCGATTAGGCAAGAATTAGGGGGCATAAGTTGGGAACAGAAACTGTCAGGGAAAGGCACTAATGAAAAGTGGAACTTTTTCAAGGAACAAATACTGGGTATCCTTGATAGGTATGTCCCTGTCAGGCAGGGAGGAAATGGCCGAGTGAGGGAACCATGGTTCACGAAAGAGGTGGAATGTCTTGTGAAAAGGAAGAGGGAAGCTTATGTAGGGATGAGGAAACAAGGCTCAGATGGCTCGATTGAGGATTACAAGTTAGCAAGGAATGAGCTGAAAAGGGGGCTTAGGAGAGCTAGGAGGGGACATGAGAAGTCCTTGGCGGGTCGGATCAAGGAAAACCCCAAGGCTTTTTACTCTTATGTGAGGAATAAAAGAATGACCAGGGTGAGGTTAGGGCCGGTCAAGGACAGTAGTGGGAACTTGTGTATGGAGTCAGTCGAGATAGGCGAGGTGATGAATGAATACTTTTCTTCAGTGTTCACCAAGGAGAGGGGCCATGTTTTTGAGGAAGAGAAGGTGTTACAGGCTAATGGGCTGGAGGAAATAGATGTTCGGAGGGAGGATGTCCTGGCAGTTTTGAATAAACTGAAGGCCGATAAGTCCCCTGGGCCTGATGAAATATATCCTAGGATTCTTTGGGAGGCAAGGGATGAGATTGCAGAGCCTTTGGCTTTGATCTTTGGGTCCTCGCTGTCCACGGGGATAGTGCCAGAGGACTGGAGAATGGCAAATGTTGTTTCTCTGTTTAAGAAAGGGAATAGAAATGACCCTGGTAATTATAGACCGGTTAGTCTTACTTCGGTGGTTGGTAAATTGATGGAAAAGGTCCTTAGGGATGGGATTTACGACCATTTAGAAAGATGCGGATTAATCCGGGATAGTCAGCACGGATTCGTGAAGGGCAAGTCGTGCCTCACAAATTTGATAGAATTTTTTGAGGAGGTAACTAAGTGTGTTGATGAAGGTAGGGCAGTTGATGTCATATACATGGATTTTAGTAAGGCGTTTGATAAGGTCCCCCGTGGTCGGCTTATGATGAAAGTGAGGAGGTGTGGGATAGAGGGAAAGTTGGCCGATTGGATAGGTAACTGGCTGTCTGATCGAAGACAGAGGGTGGTGGTGGATGGAAAATTTTCAGATTGGAGGCAGGTTGCTAGCAGAGTGCCACAGGGATCAGTGCTTGGTCCTCTGCTCTTTGTGATTTTTATTAATGACTTAGAGGAGGGGGCTGAAGGGTGGATCAGTAAATTTGCTGATGACACCAAGATTGGTGGAGTAGTGGATGAGGTGGAGGGCTGTTGTAGACTGCAAAGAGACATAGATAGGATGCAAAGCTGGGCTGAAAAATGGCAAATGGAGTTTAACCCTGATAAATGTGAGTTGATTCATTTTGGTAGGACTAATTTAAATGTGGATTACAGGGTCAAAGGTAGGGTTCTGAAGACTGTGGAGGAACAGAGAGATCTTGGGGTCCATATCCACAGATCTCTAAAGGTTGCCACTCAAGTGGACAGAGCTGTGAAGAAGGCCTATAGTGTGTTAGCTTTTATTAACAGGGGGTTGGAGTTTAAGAGCCGTGGGGTTATGCTGCAACTGTACAGGACCTTGGTGAGACCACATTTGGAATATTGTGTGCAGTTCTGGTCACCTCACTATAAGAAGGATGTGGAAGCGCTGGAAAGAGTGCAGAGGAGACTTACCAGGATGCTGCCTGGTTTGGAGGGTAGGTCTTATGAGGAAAGGTTGAGGGAGCTAGGGCTGTTCTCTCTGGAGCGGAGGAGGCTGAGGGGAGACTTAATAGAGGTTTATAAAATGATGAAGGGGATAGATTGAGTGAACGTTCAAAGACTATTTCCTCGGGTGGATGGAGATATTACAAGGGGGCATAACTATAGGGTTCGTGGTGGGAGATATAGGAAGGATATCAGAGGTAGGTTCTTTACGCAGAGAGTGGTTGGGGTGTGGAATGGACTGCCTACAGTGATAGTGGAGTCAGACACTTTAGGAACATTTAAGCGGTTATTGGATAGGCACATGGAGCACACCAGGATGATAGGGAGTGGGATAGCTTGATCTTGGTTTCAGATAAAGCTCGGCACAACATCGTGGGCGGAAGGGCCTGTTCTGTGCTGTACTGTTCTATGTTCTATGTAAAGGTATTAAGGGTTATGGTGAGCGGGTGGGTAAGTGGAGCTGAGTCCACAAAAAGGTCAGCCATGATCTTATTGAATGGCAGAGCAGGCTCGAGAGGCCAGATGGCCTACTCATGCTCCTAGTTCTTATGTTCTTTTATTCTTGTAACAGATTACTATGTAAAGTTAAAGCACATGGGATTGCAGGTAATGTCTCGAGATGGATAGAAAGTTGGTTAACAGATAGGAAGCAAAGATTTGACACAAATGGGTCTTTTTCTGATTGACATGCAGTGACTAGTGGGGTTCCGCAGGGATCTGTGCTAGGACTGCAACTGTTCACATTATGTCTGAACGATTCGGAAGAGGGGACTGAATGTATTATCTCCAAACGTGCAGATGATACAAAGTTGGGTGGGAGGGTGAGCTGTGAGGAGGATGCAGAGATGCTTCAAGTAATTTAGACAGGCTGAGTGTGTGGGCATCTGCCTGACAGATGCAGTATAATGTGGATAAATGTGAGGTTATCCACTTTGGTAGCAATAATAGGAAGACAGATTATTACTTGAATGGGTGTAAATTGAGAGAGGTGAATACTCAGTGAGACTTGGAGCTCTTGTGCATCAGTCGCTGAAAGTAAGCGCGCAGATACAGCAGGCAGTAAAGAAGGCAAAGGGTATGTTGGCCTTCATATCAAGAGGATAGGAGTATAGGAATAGGGATGTTTTACAGCAATTGTATAGGGTGTTGGTGAGGCCATACCTGGAGTATTGTGGGCAGTTTTGGTGTCCTTATCTAAGGAAGGACGTGCTTGCCACAGAGGGAATACAGCAAAGGTTTACCAGGCTGATCCCTGGGATGGCAGGTCTGTCATATGAGGAGAGATTAAGTCGGCTAGGATTATATTCATTGGAGTTTAGAAGAGTGAGGGGAGATCTCATAGAAACGTATAAAATTCTAACAGGGTTAGACAGAGTAGGTTCAGTAATAATGTTCCCGGTGATGGGGGAGTCCAGAACTAGGGGTCATAGTTTGAGAATAAGGGGTAAACCTTTTAGAACTGAGGTGAGGAGAAATTTCTTCACCCAGAGGGTGGTGAATGTGTGGAATTCACTACAGAAAGTAGTTGAGGCAAAAACTTTGTGAGATTTCAGGAAGAAATTAGATATAGCTCGTGGGACTAAAGGGGTCAAGGGATACGGGCAGCAAGGGGGATCAGGATATTGAATTTGATGATCAGCTATGTTCATAATGAATGGCAGTGCAGGCTCGAAGGGGCCGAATGGCCTCCTCCTGCTTCTGGATTCTATCGGCCATGATGGAAGATCAACACTAAAGACACTGAGCTGCCACTGGCTTCCACCACACATACCCTCTCAGTAGCTAATCAGTGACAAAGATTACTAGCACAGTTTGATGGGCAATAGCGTGAACTGACCAGCAGCACAAGACATGACGTGGCCCTCGAGGAAAATACTTGCCAAGATGACATAATGCTTGGTCACATTAAATTCCTGACCAACCAGACTGAGCCTCAATCACTCTGACACAGGCTTCACAAGCTGCACTGGCCCATCCAACAGTGCTGCAATATTCAAAAAATAACACACTCAAGGACATTTACTTTGATTGTTCTCTCTGCCTACAGCCACTTTTCCAGATTAATTTTACCTCCTATCTAATGGTGGCTGCAGGTTACACTGTCGGCCATATCCTCTGTGACCACAGTAAATCATCACAGGAAATATCAATTTGGAAAAAAATCAGCAAGGTACAATTACCCCACAAACTTCAGAACCATACAATCGCTACAGTGCAAGAGGTCTTTCCAATCAACTCGCCAAAACAGCATGTTACCCAGGCCACCACACATTTACCATGACCAATCCACCTAATCTTTGAACAGTGGGAGGAAACTGGAGCACGCAGAGGAAACCCACACATGGGGAGAACGTGCAAACTCCGCACCGACAGTGATCCGAGGCCGGAATCGAACCTGGGTCCCTGGCGCTGTGAAGCAGCAGTGCTAACCACTGTGCCACCGTGAAATCACCGAGACTGAGAGGTGGAAATCAAAGCAGCAGTTAAGAGATCGCACATGCCTCAGAATTGTGTCTTCATGTGACTGAATGACATAAACACAAGCTAGTAATCATTAACACAACATGGCGACATACAACACAGCAGCTTGCAGCTTCAACTTGATATTAGGTGTCAATAACGAAAAGAAAAGAAGATTGTCTCAACCTCAAAGTACTTTACTATCAATGAAGTGCTTTTTGAAATGTAGTCACTGATGTAATATCGGAAATGTGGCAGCGAATCTGCACACAGCAAGATCCCACACACAAAATGTAATATTGACCAGATAATCTGTGTGGGACATGTTAGTTTCCAGGTGCAGCAGGTAATTAAGAAGGCAAATGGAATTTTGTCATTCATTGCTAGAGGGATGGAGTTTAAAACAGTGAGGTTATGTTGCAGCTATGTAAGGTGCTGGTGAGGCCACACCTGGAGTACTGTGAACAGTTTTGGTCTCCTTACTTGAGAAAGAATATACTGGCATTGGAGAGGGTACAGAGGAGATTCACTAGGTTGATTCCAGACTTGAGAGGGCTGATTTATGAGGAGCGACTGTATAGACTGGGACTATACTCTTTGGAATTTAGAAAAATTTAGAGGGGGGATCTTATAGAATCATACAAAATCATGAAGGGAATAGATAAGATAGAAGCAAGGAGATTGTTTCCACTGGTGGATGAAACCAGAACCAGGGGGCATGGCCTCAAAATAAGGGGGAGCAGATTTAGGACTGAGATGAGGAGGAACTACTTCACCCTAATAGTAGTGAATCTGTGGAATTCTCTGCCCAGTTTAGCAGCTGAGGCTACCTCATTGAATGTTGTTAAAGCAAAGATAGGTAGATTTTGAACAGTAAAGGAATTAAGGGTTATGGCGAGCGGGCGGGTAAGTGGAGCTGAGTCCACGAAAAGATCAGCCATGATCTTATTGAATGGCAGAGCAGGCTCGAGGGGCCAGATGGCCTACTCCTGCTCCTAGTTCTTATGTTCTTAGATTGATGGAGTGATAGTTATTAGCCCAGGTACTGAGGAAGAATTTAGCATGGCCAATGCACCTAACCAGCTCATCTTTTGGACTGTTGGGGGAAACCCACGCAGACCCAGGGAGATCGTGCTGACTCTGCACAGACAGTGACCCAAGCCAGGAATTGAACCCAGGTCCCTGGCACTGAGGCAGCAGTCCTAACCACTGTGCCACCGTGCCACCCAACCAATCATGTCGACACCGACAACAATCCTACTCAGGCCCCAGTCTCATAAACCATGTATTTACTGAGGGAGTGCCGCACTGTCAGAGGGTCAGTACTGAGGGAGTGCCGCACTGTCAGAGGGTCAGTGCTGAGGGAGTGCCGCACTGTCAGAGGGTCAGTGCTGAGGGAGTGCCGCACTGTCAGAGGGTCAGTGCTGAGGGAGTGCCACACTGTCAGAGGGTCAGTGCTGAGGGAGTGCCACACTGTCAGAGGGTCAGTGCTGAGGGAGTGCTGCACTGTCAGAGGGTCAGTACTGAGGGAGTGCAGTACTGTCAGAGGGTCAGTACTGAGGGAGTGCCGCACTGTCAGAGGGTCAGTACTGAGGGAGTGCAGTACTGTCAGAGGGTCAGTACTGAGGGAGTGCCGCACTGTCAGAGGGTCAGTACTGAGGGAGTGCCGCACTGTCAGAGGGTCAGTGCTGAGGGAGTGCCGCACTGTCAGAGGGTCAGTGCTGAGGGAGTGCTGCACTGTCAGAGGGTCAGTGCTGAGGGAGTGCCGCACTGTCAGAGGGTCAGTACTGAGGGAGTGCCGCACTGTCAGAGGGTCAGTGCTGAGGGAGTGCCGCACTGTCAGAGGGTCAGTACTGAGGGAGTGCCGCACTGTCAGAGGGTCAGTGCTGAGGGAGTGCCGCACTGTCAGAGGGTCAGTACTGAGGGAGTGCCGCACTGTCAGAGGGTCAGTGCTGAGGGAGTGCCGCACTGTCAGAGGGTCAGTACTGAGGGAGTGCCGCACTGTCAGGGGGTCAGTACTGAGGGAGTGCCGCACTGTCAGAGGGTCAGTGCTGAGGGAGTGCCGCACTGTCAGAGGGTCAGTGCTGAGAGAGTGCCGCACTGTCAGAGGGTCAGTACTGAGGGAGTGCCGCACTGTCAGAGGGTCAGTACTGAGGGAGTGCCGCACTGTCAGAGGGTCAGTACTGAGGGAGTGCCGCACTGTCAGAGGGTCAGTACTGAGGGAGTGCCGCACTGTCAGAGGGTCAGTGCTGAGGGAGTGCTGCACTGTCAGAGGGTCAGTGCTGAGGGAGTGCTGCACTGTCAGAGGGTCAGTACTGAGGGAGTGCGGCACTGTCAGAGGGTCAGTGCTGAGGGAGTGCTGCACTGTCAGAGGGTCAGTGCTGAGGGAGTGCTGCACTGTCAGAGGGTCAGTACTGAGGGAGTGCCGCACTGTCAGAGGGTCAGTGCTGAGGGAGTGCCGCACTGTCAGAGGGTCAGTGCTGAGGGAGTGCCGCACTGTCAGAGGGTCAGTACTGAGGGAGTGCCGCACTGTCAGAGGGTCAGTGCTGAGGGAGTGCCGCACTGTCAGAGGGTCAGTGCTGAGGGAGCGCCGCACTGTCAGAGGGTCAGTGCTGAGGGAGTGCTGCACTGTCAGAGGGTCAGTGCTGAGGGAGTGCTGCACTGTCAGAGGGTCAGTGCTGAGGGAGTGCTGCACTGTCAGAGGGTCAGTGCTGAGGGAGTGCTGCACTGTCAGAGGGGTATTTGCTCAGAGGGATATGGGGGAAATCTCTCTTCACTGCTGGGCCTCAGAGACCCCCGACTCCGCCCCCGGGGGCCCAGCTGCAGGATCGGAGCCCCAAGCCTGGGCCCAATGTGGGTGCTGGGTCCGGGCTCCGCTGTCTCCCGGACCCCGGGCTCTCACCTGTTCTCCGGGCTGAGCTGAGCGCTGTGAGGAGCAGCAGCCCCGCGAGCCGCATCGTCCCGCCAGCCGCGAGCCACTTCCGGTGCGAGCGGGGGAGAAGCGCAGCCCGGAGGCGGGAGAGGGGCGGGGCCACACTGGGGGAGGAGTCGAGGCGGGGCGTGGCCACACTGGGGGAGGAGTCTGAGGGGCGGGGCCACACTGGGGTTGGAGTCTGGGCGGGGCCACACGGGTGGGAGTCTGGGCGGGGCGAGGCCACACTGGGGGAGGGGTCTGGGCGGGGCGGGGCCACACTGGGGGCGGGGTCTGGGCGGGGCGGGGCCACACTGGGGGAGGGGTCTGGGCGGGGCGGGGCCACACTGGGGAAGGAGTCTGGGTGGGGCGGGGCTAGGACTGGGGGCTGACCGCCCCGCGGGGCGAGAGACTCGGGGAGGAGCCAATCTGGGGGAGGAGTCGGTGTGGGAAGGCGGGGCGAGGGGCAGCTGGGGGTTGAGCAAGGGGACGGACTGGGGCCGGAACTTTTGTTTGGCTGTGTTGGTGGCGGATGGTTAATGAGGAAAGGCCGGAAGTGCGGGGGGCCGGCCGGGTGTGGGAGCCCAGTGCCGGGATGCTGCCGGCCCTGCTGCCGGGCGGGAGGATGGGGGTTGGGGAATTGGCCGTTTGCTGCCTGCTCTGGGTTGTGTGCAGCCTGCCGGCTGTGCGCTGCTCCCAGGGGGACCGGGAGCCCTATTACCGCAACTGTGTGCGGCTGTGCGAGCGGCAGAACTGCACCGGGGCCGCGCTCCGGGCCTTCGGCAAACTGCAGCCTCTCCACATGCTGGCAACAGGTGAGGGAGCTCACCCACCCCGACCCCCTGCCCACCTAGACCCCCCCTGCCCACCCCGACCCCCCCTGCCCACCCCGACCCCCCCTGCCCACCCCGACCCCCCCTGCCCACCCCGACCCCCTGCCCACCTAGATCCCCCCTGCCCACCTAGACCCCCCTGCCCACCTAGACCCCCCTGCCCACCTAGACCCCCCCTGCCCACCTAGACCCCCCCTGCCCACCTAGACCCCCCTGCCCACCTAGACCCCCCTGCCCACCTAGACCCTCCTGCCCACCTAGACCCAATGCCCACTAGCCTGCCCACCTAGACCCCCTGCCCACCTAGACCCCCCTGCCCACCTAGACCCCCCTGCCCACCTAGACCCCCCTGCCCACCTAGACCCCCCTGCCCACCTAGACCCCCCTGCCCACCTAGACCCCCCTGCCCACCTAGACCCCCCTGCCCACCTAGACCCCCCTGCCCACCTAGACCCCCCTGCCCACCCCGACCCCCCTGCCCACCCCGACCCCCCTGCCCACCCCGACCCCCCTGCCCACCCCGACCCCCCTGCCCACCCCGACCCCCCTGCCCACCCCGACCCCCCTGCCCACCCCGACCCCCCTGCCCACCCCGACCCCCCTGCCCACCCCGACCCCCTGCCCACCCCGACCCCCTGCCCACCCCGACCCCCTGCCCACCCCGACCCCCTGCCCACCCCGACCCCCTGCCCACCCCGACCCCCTGCCCACCCAGACCCCCTGCCCGCCTAGACCCCCCTGCCCACCGAGACCCCACCTGGGCCCCCCTGCCCACCTGGGCCCCCCCGGCCCACCTGGACCCCCCCGCCCACCTGGACCCCCCTCGCCCGCCCACCTGGACCCCCCCCCGCCCGCCCACCTGGACCCCCCCCCGCCCGCCCACCTGGACCCCCCCCCGCCCGCCCACCTGGACCCCCCCCCCGCCCGCCCACCTGGACCCCCCCCCCCGCCCACCTGGACCCCCCCCCGCCCGCCCACCTGGACCCCCCCCCGCCCGCCCACCTGGACCCCCCCCGCCCGACCACCTGGACCCCCCCCCGCCCGCCCACCTGGACCCCCCCCGCCCGCCCGCCCACCTGGACCCCCCCCCGCCCGCCCGCCCACCTGGACCCCCCCCGCCCGCCCGACCTGGACCCCCCCGCCCGCCCGCCCACCTGGACCCCCCCCGCCCGCCCACCTGGACCCCCCCCCCGCCCGCCCACCTGGACCCCCCCT